>NC_090247.1:59223684-59281184 GCF_037325665.1 Littorina saxatilis
GGGTGACAGAGAGAGACAGATTTTTCTTGTGGTTTCCGAATCGGAAACAGAACCCTTCGACTTTTCCAGTCGGCTGATTTTTAGCCAGATTAATCACACTACCCCGCAATTTCACCAGAGGCACTGATTTTTTTTCCAGTCAGTAACAAATTTCAGCACTGCGAAACCACAGTACCGTACAAATCTCCACATGAGCTTAAAATCTCCAAACGCACGTACGCACGCACGCACGTACGCACGCACGCACTCACGCAAGCAAGCAAGCACACAGGCAGGCACGCAGGCAGGCAGACACGCACGCACACACACACACACACACACACACACACACACACACACACACACATACACACACACACATACACACAGACACACACACAAACTCACACACATACACACACACATACACACAACACACACACAACTCACACACACAAACTCACACACACACACACACACACACACACACACACACACACACACACACACACACACACACACACACTTCAAATTCGTCGCAGTCCTATTTTCCCTATTGCGTTCGCCTACAGATTAATTTTGTAATGACACAAACTTTTAATGATGGAGTTTCTATGGAAACCATCATTGTCCCATTTCATTGAAGGAAATGTCATTCTCGGGAAATCAAAATCAGCAACGCGCACTTCTTCTTCCAATAATTTCTCAATATTTCTGCAACGTGACATCCAATGTCAAACCGCTCCAAGATGTTGTGTTTTGGGCATACAATATTCATAAGGATGCACATTGGTTCTAAAACAAGATATATTTTGACCGAAAATCAAACTTAGGCCTTCAATGTTTTCTAATAAAAATGAAAACCAAAAATTGGAGCTAAGAGAAAGATGTTCCATAGTTCATTCCACGATGGAGACGATTGACACGCGAACTTAAAAATATTAGAATGTTTGTCGTTCTCAAGATCAAACATTGTGATTATGCTGCATGCTGTTAGCTACTCAGACACCAAACAGAAGTGAATAATAACAGAAAAATAATTAATCACCATCCCGCTGTTTCCACACACACACACACACACACACACACACACACGCACACACCCCACAGTGCGGTAACGTTTAATCACACACATCGTTTTGCTTCGCCAATAATCGGCCTGTTTCATTTTACAGTGGGAAGACAGCCAGCTGTTGTTGACGACCACATTGATTCTTTGGCCTAAAAAGATGTAAAAGAACATTGAGACGATCTAGTAAACACAGTAGTATCGGTTTCCTCTTAAAATTCGGATCAAAATACCTGCACGATAAAACTTGCCAATAGATGTTTGTATTACTTTGTAGTTGTTGGTTGTAAGATGTTGGCTTTGTATGCTTGTCTTTTATGATGGATTGAAATGATTGCACGTGTAATTGTTTGGTGCGCTTAAAAGTGATTGTTGTTTTTACATAGGGTATGCCTGTTTGTTTGCCTGTTCTATCCTTGCTTTGAAGCCTGAGAGCAATTTTAATGATGTGTTAAATCTACGTGTTGTTATGTGGGTGTAAAGACTATATAATCAGCGCTGTGAAATTGCCTGGTATACTTTATGTGTGATCAATGTTGAATTACAATGGCAAATGTATTATGTGAAAGCGCCATGAGACATTGTTTGTTGGCGAAAAGCGTTAAAGAAGAACGTTTTTATTAGACACTATTGAGGTAGGCTTAGTCTATTAAAAGGGATGGAAGTTGTCGACATGTTCTGTGTTAGTGTGTGTGCGTGCGTGCGTGCGTGCGTCGAGAGACTCACGGACGAGAGATAACTATACATACATGTGTATAAGTAGACACACGTCAAATCTGCGAAATGTACAAGACTTATTATATTGCTTCATGTATGTGTCTGGAATATTCCATTAAAAAAAGATATTGAGTCAAATTCTAAAAGTATCTATATCATTTACATTACATTTTTGAGCCAAACAGCAACACATTGCAGAATATTACGCATTTACCTGAATATTTCCTGCACACACAAAAAATCAATTCAAAGTTCAAAAACATTCACAGTATTCTATCAATGTTTGATGACCAAACGCACCATTTTATCAGAAAGCATCAGACTCATGTTCATGCAAAGTGACATGCACTCAAATTCCCAAAGTATACCTCATTCCTTAACAACTTGGCACAAAACACAACTTTGGGCACGCGCAGTTTCACACGTATACCCACCTTAAACAACAATACCCTCATGGCGGTATAACCTTCGTAGTAGGCACTAGAATCCAATCAAATATAGTGGTCTTGGCCGATGATGAAGTCCTGAATGCTATCGATTTTCTCACATCAAAATGTTATCAATCAAAAATGTTGTGGTGATGCATTTGTCTAAAACTCGCGCGATAGCTAGCACAGAGGAGGTGTTCCTACACACATGCACACAGACTGTTCCAGACGCATTATCTGGACAGACGAATGCTTCTGCTTTGCAGTTCATAACGATGGAAGAATAGCATCATATCTTTTTTTTTTCAGTCTGAACTGTAGTGACGATTTTTTTTCTCTAAAACTCTGCGCGACGATTAACACAGACGACTTGTTCATTCACATAAGGAGACAGTTACATATCCATTTTCTGTATCCGTCGAGAGGTGTGTTTCTGCGCTACGGTTCATAACGACGATGGTATTGCGTCAAATCAATATTCCATCAAACGAAACTTTAGTTATGATTTTTTCTCTCTCAAAAGCTCTACACGATAGTTTGCACAGACAAGTTGTTCGTACACATCCGTAGAAGGTTCCAGATGTCTATTCAGAGGTTATTGTTCTGCAATGCAGTCCATGACAATAATGATACAACAGCAAATCAAATTTGCATCGACAGTGGTTATTTTGTTCCTCTCATACTCTGTGTGAGGATTACCACAGACGATTTTGTCCGTACACATTCGGAGACAGTTGCAGAAGTCTTGTCACTAAAGAGGGGTGTTTGTGCGTTGCCATTCATAACGATGATGGGATAGCAAGCGACGGGCGTTAATATTTCATTACTTGGGTGGCACTATGTGGATGAAGTTGGGTTCATGGACACAGCGTACGTTGGTCGAGTTATGTCATTAGCAAGATCTAGATGTGGCACTTTTCAGCACGTGTACGGGTGTTACGCGTGATTGTTCTGAAAAGTGACTGTTACATGATTGTTCTGAAAAGTGACTATTACATGATTGTTCTGAAAAGTGACTATTACATGATTGTTCTGAAAAGTGACTATTACATGATTGTTCTGAAAAGTGACTATTACATGATTGTTCTGAAAAGTGACTATTACATGATTGTTCTGAAAAGTGACTGTTACATGATTGTTCTGAAAAGTGACTATTACATGATTGTTCTGAAAAGTGACTATTACATGATTGTTCTGAAAAGTGACTATTACATGATTGTTCTGAAAAGTGACTATTACATGATTGTTCTGAAAAGTGACTATTACATGATTGTTCTGAAAAGTGACTATTACATGATTGTTCTGAAAAGTGACTGTTACATGATTGTTCTGAAAAGTGACTATTACATGATTGTTCTGAAAGTCTACTATTTATTTCATCGTAATCATGTAAGCCCTCATACGTGATTGTTCTAAAAGCTTACTAATTTACATGATTGTTCTGAAACTCTACTAAAGGTAAACTTGCTTCACTCGTGAAATGTTGTCAGATATGGAACAATAATAATGTATACCCCTACCCCTGGTGGTTGCTGTGTAATAAAAAAACCAGTGTCACTGAAAACAGATGTGCTAATAAATTTAGCTTTCATGTGTGTGTATGTGTGGTGTGTGTGTGCGTATGTACTCAGTGCACTGGCGTCGGAAACGGGGGGGGGGGGGGGGGGGGGCAGCTGTTCCTGGGGTGGGGGGGGGGGCAAACATGTCTTTTTGCCCCCCCCCTAACATTTAGGATGACAAAAATATTTACAGAGAGAGAGAGAGAGAGAGAGAGATAGAGTGAGGGAGAGAAAGCGAGAGAGAGAGAGATTGAGAGAGAGAGATTGAGAGAGAGAGAGCGAGAGAGAGAGAGAGAGATTGAGAGAGAGAGAGAGAGAGAGTTGATAAACAAAATACCCACCCCACCCACACACACAAAAAGAAGTATATTCTCTCGCGTGCAAGAACTTTATAGCCCAGACTCCCCACCCATCTCGCAACCCCGGACATCTCCTCACGTCTCTCATCCCCTCTCCACTTGAATTTTTAGTTCATAAAAAAAAGTTTCATTTGTGAAAATTATTTGTTGTGCCTTTCGTCTTTAAAGGGGCAAAAAGGAGCTTCCATTTTCCCTCTTTGCCATGCCTTTCGATCCATTTTGGTTACCTAGCCACCTAAGCATGGCAAAGAGGAAAATTCAAAAGTTTTTATGTGTCCCTTTGAACCTGTAACTTGAATTTTGAGTTGGGAATACTCAAGAAGAATCATTACATTTTTGAAGATTATAAATAATTTTTGTCTTTGAACATTTAATTTCAATTTTGAGTTGAGAACAATAAAGAAGACATGTTCAATGTATGAAACGTATTACTTGTTGAGTTTGTATTCATTGGGCGGGGGTTCATTTTATCAAAATAGTGTTCCATTTACATACAGACATACACACGGGCAGACGGACAAAGTGAATCCAGTATACCCCTCCAACTGCATTTGGCTGGGGTATAAATATCAATATCACTTAAGATTTAGTATCATTGTATCAAAATATTGTTCCATATACAGATGGACAAAGTGAATCCAGTATACCCCCCTCCAACTTCGTTGGGCAGGGGTATACATATTGTTCCATATCTGACAACATTTCACGGGTGAAGCAAGTTTACCTTTAGTAGAGTTTCAGAACAATCATGTAAATTAGTAAGCTTTCAGTGTGGAAAAAGGAATGGGGAGGGGTTATGATTTATACCGAACGAACATCACACAGTGGTGGTCAAATGATTTTGTTAAAAAAAGGATGTAATTTTGATTATAAAGTAATGGAGACCCATTGTGATAGAATCCAAGGGGTAAATATAATTTGTGAAGGAAAGGATTTGTGGATTTTGAATGCTTATGCGCCAAACGATGTAAACTCCAAATGTGTTTTTTATCAGAAGGTTGTGTCAATTATTAAAGATTCCCGTTTAAGTAACGTCATTTTGTGTGGTGATTTTAATTGTGTTCTTGACAATGAGTTAGACATAGTGAGCGGAGAAAGGCACGCTGAAAGAGCAGTGTCACAACTGAATGAAATGTTTATCGCATGTGATTTGTTTGATGTATGGAGATTATTTAACCCTGGTATTAAAGAATTCTCTTGGTCAAAGAAGAATCCGTTTATTGCTAGGAGAATTGACTATGTATTTACATGTGCAACACTTTTTGAAAGAACTACGGAATGTTGTTTATTGTCTGTTCCCTTTTCCGACCACAGAGGTTGTTCTGTGCAACTCAAATTATCTGAGATTGACAGAGGCCCGAGTTACTGGAAATTCAATAATTCTCTCCTCCAGGATAAAGATTTCATTGATGGTATGAATAGAATGATTGAAAATCACGCATATGATTTTATAAACGATACTGATTATCAAACCGTATGGGAGCTGTTAAAATGTGAAATAAGAGATTATGCAATGCAGTACGCGCAGAAGAAAAGCGTTGAAAGAAGAAACGGTATTGTTTTGTTGTATGCTGAATTAAATGATTTGGATGCAAGGTTAGCGAATGACCCAGATAACTGTGGAATGCAATGCGAGCGTGAAAACCTAAAGTTAAAAATAGAATTAGTTGAGCAGTGTAAAGCTCGCGCAGCCCAGGTACGCGCCCGTGCGAAGTGGGTAGAACAGGGAGAAAAGAACACAAAGTATTTTCTCAACCTTGAAAAAGCCAGAGCAAATGCGAAGATAATGGACAGTATACAGTGTGAATCTGGGGAAGTGATAACTGACCAGCGTGAAATCTTGAACGCGCAAAAGAATTACTATGCTGATTTGTACAGAAAAAAAGTAAACGTTGAAAACATGGACGAGAAGGTGGATCAGTTTTTATCTGATGTGACAACATTACAGATTTCAGATTTTCAGAGAAATGAGTGTGAAGGGCTAATAACTGAAAACGAAGCTCTCGCTGCACTTAAACAAATGAAATCTGGGTCGGCCCCTGGGGTTGATGGTATTACTGTAGAATTTTTGAAAGTGTTTTGGACCCGCATCAGAACATTGTTAATTGCGTCTTTTAATGCAAGTTTTGACGATGGAAAATTGTCTTCCACGCAGCGCAAAGCTGTCATTACCCTTATACACAAGGGAAAGGAGTTGCCTAAAAATGAATTAAAGAACTGGAGACCCATCTCCCTTACAAACAGCGATTATAAACTGATAGCCAAGTGTTTGGCAAAAAGGTTAGGAAGCGTTATTGGTGATATTGTTCAGAAAGATCAAGTCGGTTATATTAAAGGCAGAAAAGTATCTACAATATTAAGGTTAATTGATGATGTAATCGAACAATCACACGAGTTAAATCAACCTGGTCTGTTGGTCGCAATTGACTGTGTTCAAGCGTACGATAGTATTTCAAAAGAGTTTATTATTAAAGCCTTTCAAAAATTCGGGTTTGGGCCAGAATTTGTTCAATGGGTGACTGTGTTAATGAACGACACGGTTAGCTCAGTGCAGTATTGTGGATGGTTGTCTGATTTTTTTGATGTGAAAGCCGGGATTCGTCAAGGGTGCCCGTTTTCATGTTTGGCCTTTGTACTGGCCATTGAATTGTTGGCATCAAAAATAAGACAGTGTAGACGTATTAAAGGAATTTGTGACCCTCCACCACGAAATGAGTCGCATGTCACATCGCGCGGTTCTGCGCTAGGCTTAATATAAGTCCGGGGAGTGTCTGGTAACAGTGTGTGGGTCACCTTAGTCACAGGCTTATAACTCAAACAGTTTTCGCTCTTTTCTAAAACGGTTTTCACCACTGAATAGAGCATAAAAATCTCGTTATGAAAATGTAAAAATATGAAAATCATGCAAAGGTGACATGCGACTCATTCCGTGGTGGAGGGTCACATTTCGTTATGGAATAATGTTGATATTGCAACCGTTATTAAAATTGCTCTGTATGCAGACGATATCACCCTTTTTTTTAAAGGATGAGATTGATATGTATTATGCACTTGATATAATGAATGACTTTTCGAGCTTTTCAGGCTTAAGGATACATAAGAGAAAGTCTGAGGCGATGTGGTTGGGTAGTAGGAAGCATTGTGATGAAACATTTTATAATTTTGGCTGGAAGAAGAAGTTGAAGATTTTGGGTGTATATTTTTGTAATGATAAGAGTGCTTCTTTGGTAGAAGATAACTGGACTGGAAGAATAAGGAATATTAAGCGATTGATTTGTGCATGGGAGAAGCGAAATTTGAGCATTGTAGGGAAAATATGTATTGTGAAAACGTTTTTAATTTCACAATTTGTGTATATTATGCAAGCGTTTGTATTACCTGATTGTGTTTTGAATGAAGTCAATACCTTATTGTTTAGATTTTTGTGGCGAAAAAGAGATTGTAATCGGAAGGCCTTTGAAAAGGTGAAAAGAAGCGTTTTATGTTTTGAAATTGAAAAAGGTGGTTTAAAAATGATCGATATTAGGCAAATGCAAATTTCTTTTTTATTACAATGGGTTTCACAACTAACTACATCAAATGAAAATGATAATTGGAGTTTTACTCCAAAGTTGATGTATTTGCGTTTTGGAAAGCATTTTGAATGTTTCTTATCGAATGTAAACAGTGCAAGATTTAAAGGGTTAGACCTAGTGAAATCACACTTTTGGAAAGCAGTATTAAAATATTGGCTGGATAATAACCACTACGATCGTGGGACAATCGGGCCGGTTTTATTATGGAATAATGCATGCATAACGTATAGTGGCAAAGTTTTATTTTTTGAAAGTTGGATACAACGAGGTGTATTGGTATTAACTGACATTGTACGTTTGGGAAACATATTATCATATCAAGATATTTGTGATCTGATTGGATATTCACCAAACCGAATTCTTGAATATAATGTTGTAAAAGCTGCTGTGTCATTATTTATGAGGAAAAATGTTGTAAATATGACTGATGATGCTTGTATTACCTTACCACTGTTTAACGGCAAAAATGTGTTAAGTGCCAGAGAATATAGGAAAGAGATTATCAATATGAAAACAGATGTACCATGTTCCGGAGGATTTTGGAAGAGAAAGTTTAATGTACAAATTGATGAACGATCTTGGATAGTTGCCTATCGGTCAACACAAGAGACTAGATTAAGAGTTTTACACTGGAAAATTATGCACAACATTTATCCGACCAACATTCTCCTGTGTAAAATGAAAGTAACGGAAACTAATAAATGTAATTACTGTTGTGATGTAACTGATTTCATTGAACACTTCTTTTTTGAATGCCCGGTTGTATACAAATTCTGGAAGTTTATTGAAAAATTTATATTTCGTACTTTAGAAATTAAGGTTGTTTTGAAAGTTAGTGATGTTTTATTTGGTATGCATTTTGTAATGGTGAAAAAGGCAACTATGTATAAATTGAACCACATTATCTTAATCGGAAAGATGTGCGTTAGTATATATAAAAAAACAAATTCGTTTTTACCGTTGGAAAGTATTTTTGATAGGCAGTTACAGATAAGAAGCATTCTTGTGTGAGTGTTCGAAGAACAAAACGTTAAAGAAAAGTTAGCTTGTTGTAATCGATAAGTTGTATTTAATTCATTGTATGAGATATTGTTAATTGTTGTATTTAACTCATTGTATGAGATATTGTTAATTGTTGTTATTTATTTGAATAAAATTGTTTGAAAAAAAACACAAAAAAAAAAAAAAAGTAAGCTTTCAGAACAATCACGTATGAGGGCATACATGATTACGATGAAATAAATAGTAGACTTTCAGAACAATCATGTAATAGTCACTTTTCAGAACAATCACGCGTAACATACGGGAACGTCTACGTGTAGCGTCATCAAATCTAGGTTTTACCCTCACGCGTTTGCCAAGATCTGCAGTCTTGGTGGGAGCAAAACAACGTATGCATTTTGAACATTGGAGATAAAAGTGAGTCACGGGTGACGCAATATCTACACGTACACGTACAGGTCTTTGCTACACGTTCGATCATCTAGAACACTGTATTGTAGCACAGCAGTACTGCAAGGTTACCAACACAATGAATATGTAATCCGAAAGCAAGGAGAACTGTATGGGTGGCTTATATGCGCTGATATCAACGGATACTGCACAAAAACAAAACTCTCACTGGAGAATGCAATAGTTGTTACTCCCTAAGGCATGTTCTTCTTGAAGCTACCCTTTCGAGGACTCAGCTGATAGCTTCAGTATTGTGAACCCAGATCTCGGTCAAAATTCTGACATGTACTCATTGTTCTACAAAGATAATCCCAAACAGACACTAAGGCACAGTAACGGGTCATTCCTTGCTAAAAACAAACACCCTACCACACACGTATTGTGTATGACAGTGTGGATGTGACTAAGTACGACATTGCAATGTCGATTGTTTAAATCTGAAACTGGCGTCTACACATCTGGCAAGTACATTGTCTTTTGGTCCCACAATTTTCTATCAATACCTTTCCACGCAAACCGTTCTTTCCGGCGCTTTTGGTGACCTTGTCATTATAGTGTCTTTGGGAACGAGATTACGGTTTCAGCACAGAACACAGGCATTTGTGGAACAATTGGACAGTTTTGACAAACGCAGGCTTCGAGCATCCGAAGTTCCAGGCGATATTTCATACGAGTTGTTGAAAGTTTATTAGACTGCGAATCAGAAAAAAGTCAGGACAGTTTTCGACTCAGGCAGACAACCCAATTCACAAAAGTGTGACAGTTGGCCCCTCAGCAGATAGACAGCTCAACTGTAAACATAGTTCAATCTACAGACTCAATTTCAAAACAGACACCATACTATTTTGAAAAGCGTAGTCATTTGGCATTACGGCCAACTAAAGATAAAGAAGTTTCTTCAAAGTTGTGTACTTCTGGAAGGAGTTTGCACACCGTTTTGGAAAAGTACCCCAGTGTTTGACGCAAACAAATCCAATTACCACTTTGTGAATAACTCTTACAAAACACAACTTAGCTCAAACTTTCAGAACAAACTACTCGTGCTTGAGAAAAGAGACATCTCTTAGTTCTATGTTTTAGCAAAACTAATCAAATTCTGAAAAAAGGGACAGCACACAGTTTTGAAACATTGCTCCTGTTTTAGCACGGACAATCATAATTTCCGTTGTGTGAATGGCTCCTACAAAAGACAACTAATAACAACTTTTCAGCGCATACCACGTGTGCTTCTAAAAACAAAATTGTTTTCAGAAGCTGCATTAGATTTTTAACACATACGCGCACTATGACAGCACACATTCCCGTCGTCTGATCGGCTCTCACAAACATGACGTAGTTCAAACTTTCGGCGCAAACTACGTGCACTTCTGAAAAAGGGACACCAGTCAGTTTTGAAAAGCGAACCCAGTTTTTGACACAGACAATCCCGATTCCCGTAGTGTGAATTATAGCCTCTCTCTCCAGGCAGCCCACGGCTGCAAACAGAAGGGTTATGACCCGACGCGAAGACCACAAAATGTGATAGTAAGTCTGGAACCAACAGAATTGTCACCACACGGGCTGGCATCTCGCCCTCTCTCTGTCTCATTAATTGTTTTCTTCCTCCCTTTTACCTTCTTCTCATCGCCCCCCCCCACCCTTTTTTCTCTCCCTCTCCCTTATTTTTCACCCCCTCCCCTCCCCTCCTCTTTTCTCGTCATCTGCCTTTTACCCTCCTTCCATTCATCTCCTCTCTCTCCCTCTAATCTCTCCCTCATTCCCTCTCGCCTTCTCCTCTTTCTCTCCCTCTAATCTCTCCCTCATTCCCTCTCGCCTTCTCCTCTTTCTCTCCCTCTAATCTCTCCCTCATTCCCTCTCGCCTTCTCCTCTTTCTCTCCCTCAATGCCCTTACCATTACTCATACTTTCATCTCCCTTCGTGTTCTAACTTATCCCCCTACCCTCTCCTTCCCTCTCACCAAATCCGTCCTCTCTCTGCTCCCACTCCCACCCCTTCTTCTCTTCACTGTCATGCCCCCCCCACACCCGCTCTCTCCTACCCACCCCACTTTCCTTGTCATTGTTTTTCAGACTTTCAACTCCTTTCTAGTTCTAAATCCTCCTCCTACCCTCTCCTTCCCTCTCACTCCTCCCTTTACCCCCCTCCCCCTTTCTCCTGACGGGTAGCAAGTGTCTGGTTCCGGAATACAGCCGTGATATGTCCCCTGGGGAGATCGATATAGGTCATCGGTGCTCCATGGTGTTACCATAGGCACGTGCAGTTCGTCTGTCCATCATTATAGGCAGTGTGTCTAGTCCAAAAAGCATGATGATGGGTCGTTTGAGGTCCCAACAACTCTTGGGGCTGGAAAGGGGGGTGGGGGGGGGTACCGTAGGGGACGGGGCTGTGTTTCTGGACCACACAGAATTTTAATGATAATAATAATGAACATGTATTGCGCGAACCACAAAATAAGTTTGTGCTCTCCGCGCTTTAGAATATTAACATAGGCATTACAATATACAATATTGACACATTATAACATCTTCCGTTACCACCCTCTCTCTTCAAACGAGAATACCTTCCTTCCCTTTGAAACTATTACGACCACGACCACAGATATGACCCAACGTTGCTTAGCAGCATTGGAGCATCTCTCTATTTGGACTCGTACCAAAAATAGCCGCGTCGTCGGATTGGCTGACATCACATCTGTTCTGGATGTACCCCACGGCTGATGGTAACCCAATTGGGTGGGACCCAGGTTCGGCTTCGTGTAACCCAACCGAGGTGAAAAGTGCCTATACAGTTCGAATACACCCTGATGCATTTATGCTCTTTCAGACAACGATAATAAAACCTCTTGAAAGAACCTTCCAGAAGATGTCCTCGATTGCGTCACAGACGAAAGAAAATCTGTAATGAAATTTGAATGATGCGTACAAGAGGAGAACGGTTCTTACATCATTTTCAATCTTACAAGCTCCTCCGGTCGAAACAGTGTCACTGAACAGACGAGAAAATTGCATTACATAGATTTCCTCGCTTCATCCCCATTTCTGGCAAATGTCGTCTGCCAGCAAGGAGAATGGTCGTCACAAAGGCGGTCTTTCTGAAAGACAAGTTGAATTTGGGGTATGTAGGAAGGAGAAGGAGGAGGGTGAAGGAGAGAAGAGGAGGACAAAGCGCGAAGAAGAGGGGGAGGAAGAGGAAGAGGAGGAAGATGAGAAGGGAGGAGAAGGAGGAGGAGAGGAGAGGAGGTGGAGGAAGAGGAGGAAGAGGAGAAGGAGGAGGAGGAAGAGGAGGAAGAGGAGGAAGATGAGAAGGAGGAGGAGGAAGAGGAGGAAGATGAGAAGGGAGGAGAAGGAGGAAGAGGAGGAAGATGAGAAGGGAGGAGAAGGAGGAGGAGAGGAGAGGAGGAGGAGGAAGAGGAGGACAAAGCGCGAGGAGGAGGAGGAGAAGGAGGAGGAGGAAGAGGAGGAAGATGAGAAGGAGGAGGAGAGGGGAGGAGGAGGAGGAGATAAGAGGAGGACAAAGCGCGAAGAGGAGGAGGAAGAAGAGAAGGAAGCTTAAGAGGAGGAGGGAGGAGAAAAAGTCTGATCAGAGGGGGTTTCCTGGGTTCCGGAATCCTCCCCCACCCCCACCCCTAATCCGGAAAATGTAACCTTTTTCTGAAGGAAGGACGGAAATAATCCCTTCAAACGCTAAATTTCAACCAGATCAGAGGGGGTTTCCTGGTTGCGGGAAGTCCCCCAACCCCAGCCCCTGTCCACCACCTTATCCGGCAATTTTACCTTTGTCCCCAAGGAGAGACCCAAAATACCAATTTCAAACGCTAATTTTCAACTCCATCTGGGGGTCAAGGTCCCAATTACACTCCCTGCCTGGCCAGCCACTGTACCCCTGCCTCTATTGGGAAACCCCTCCCGGTCATACACTAGGTCCAGCTCGTGGAGGCGAAGTTGCAAGAGGAGAAGGAAGAAGAAGAGGAGGGAGGTTAGCTTCAACGGAACCGAAGTCGAAAGAACGGGCTCGAAGCCAAAAGGACTAAAACCTAAGGACAAGCTGAGAGGTATAATTATTTATTCTTGTGCAAGATCGGCTCAGGATTTTACACACAATAAAAATTATGACCATCTGTTGACCCTTACAGATGCCAAAAATCAAAGACAAAGTTTTTTTATACGCAGAATGGGAATTCATTGTTGAAGTATTTCTTATTTAACTATGGTTTTCATCTAGATAGTTCCACAATTTAAAAGTAATGCTTGTCTGACATCATATTTGTGTTATTTTACTACTACGTAGGCCGCGTAATATAAGCGTTCGCTTGAGTTCGTGTCCCTATTGTTTATCGTTGTATTATTGTATCATGTTTGATTTAATAAAACATTGTTTAAACCAAGTATTTTCAAAAGTCAATCTTCTTAATTATTAAGCAAAACATTCTGACTCATCGAACAAAGCAGCAACGCTATTATGTTTTTCGTATCTGACAAAGTTCATGGATGCTTTGCTATGATCGCATTTGCAAGACTGGACAGATCATCGGTGGTAAACATAATCGCTTGTAAGGAAATTTCATCATTTAAGGCCCACTCCGCCTCGGCCCCACCGTCTCATATCCGGCCAGCTTTTTATGTGGGATAATACCATGCCTCCACTTGGTCACATACCAAAAGTGAACAGCCCGGGTGTTGTATGTACACAGTGGTATCATTTTTAAAGAATTAATTTCGAAAAAGGTACTGGTGTCTTTTCGGAAATAATTCATTCACAAAAAATCCCAACCACCACAGCAAGCAGTCAGGGTGTTAATTGTTGGCATGTGACCAAATGGAGGGATGGTCTTATCCCATGTAAAAGCCGGGCCAGATCTGAGACAGTGAGGCGGAGTGGGCCTTTAAACTGAGCGACAAGTTTAGAGCCTGAATAGCACTGAAACCAGGCTTGTGAATTAGGAAGAGAGGTAAAGGGCAGGACGAGAAAAGCTCCGCACGTGAGAGAATGCTCCTGAGACCATCAACAGAATTGCCGATGCATGAAATCAAGTCTAGACTTCACCACACCAGCTGTATGCATTAGCACCATTGTTTCCCCTGAAAGAACGCTGACCAGGCATTCAAGGGGAATCGAACCGAACATGAAATGTGAACCTGATTACTGAGTTAGAAGTATGATATTCTTAGTTCAGTCGGACTTTTGGTTTGGGTACTTTTGGTAGTCCGTCGGATCCGACAATGCCAATCAATAAATGGTGTTTCATGTCCCACAGGTACTTTGCCTATTAGGGACAAGAGAATATTATTCGACAATGACGTCTGTGCTTGCGCATCTTATCTGGTGTGGACTCGCGAGTGGCTGTGGAGTCACAGGTCTAGAGCGGCAAGCGGTGGAGGTACACATTCACATGGAAGTTATGACTTTGGCGCAGCCGGCTTGGAGTTGCCACTAAAGTCCCCTTTAGACAAGACACAGACAGCCAGCGGGTTTCCTGTTTGCAGCACTAGTTAAACACCACCGCTGGTTCAAACAAAGTACCCTACCTTCAACAGTTCTTGCTCAATTAAATGCCCATTCCAAATAAGCCGTATTGGGGTTTGCAAGTACGTGCCAACCATTAAGTCAGTCAAAGCGAGGCGATCCACGTACCTGACAATATGCCTTTGGTAGTGGGAGTAAACTCATCCTTATGATGTCTATTTCTTTGCAATACATAACCTCGGTGAACTCCACAAAAAAAACACCATATTTGTGATCGATACTTTCCAAGTAAAAGCGACAACTTAGGCTACTGGTCAACAGTTTATGAGCTTCCCGCACGTACTTCCTTCGACCTTCATCGCACTCTCCTGGCCATCCACGCACTTAAAGGCAAATGACTTTGACCACTGCACTGACCTCTAGAGGTGACAGGGCAGATATGCACGTGTGCACTTTACATAACCGATCCATTACATGTGTTTGTTCGTTTGTTTGCTTAACGCCCAGCCGACCACGAAGGGCCATATCAGGGCGGTGCTGCTTTGACATTTAACGTGCGCCACACACAAGACAGAAGTCGCAGAACAGGCTTCATGTCTCACCCAGTCACATTATTCTGACACCGGACCAACCAGTCCTAGCACTAACCCCATAATGCCAGACGCCAGGCGGAGCAGCCACTAGATTGCCAATTTTAAAGTCTTAGGTATGACCCGGCCGGGGTTCGAACCCACGACCTCCCGATCACGGGGCGGACGCCTTACCACTAGGCCAACCGTGCCGGTGATCCATTAAATACTACCTCAGAAACCATTCACACCTCGAGAACTTTGAGACCGGTGTTAGTTGAAATCCGCATACTCCTGACAACCAGGACCGAGATGCACGAGAAAGTTACCAACCGGATGGGAGTTAGCCGTGTTGTTGGATTGATTGAAATTGAGATTTGTTGTGATTTCAACGAATCAGACCCCGCGGTTTGTTCCTACCCGTTTGTGTTTCACCCACTTTCGCTTCGTGCACGACAGCCCTGATCACACCTAGGAAATGCGCGTTATCAAAGTCAGCACAGTTAAAAACAACACTTCCAAATCATTACCATTAAGTTAAACGCGTGTAGTCAAAGTAAGCAAAATTAAAAACAGTCCTAAATTATTCACATCCAAAATGCGTGTTATTTAAGTCAGGACAATTACGAACTCATGAATCACATCAAGATACACGTACGTTCACTACCTACGTGTCACCGTCAGAGATTTAGAACATCCCGCACGCCACAACAGTTCACGAATTGCTTGTATTGTATTCTGAACAATACAGAATCGTATCTCTTATGTTTAACGTCATTCACAGCCTACAAAAAGCTCACTCCTACATATGTCACATGAAGATAAACGCACGTGCACAACGTGTCACAGTGAGAGATTGAGAACACTCAGCACGCCACCATTGTTCATGCAGTGCTTGGATTTGATGCGTGGGCAATAAAAAGAAAGCTCAAGTACTCTGTCTAACGTCATTGACACCTCACACGAAGCTGAGTTTCACTGTCAGAGTAACACAAGCGCCGCACGATCCACTCTCATAAGTACGTGCGCTTTGCACAGACACAGACACGACTTCTGAAGCGTGTACAGTCTTTCGTCCACTTCGCCAACTTGGCCGGCGGTGTAATCTTGTGGCGGAAACGCCATTAAAAAGAGATCACAGGGCGGCTACCTACCCGCTACCCTGCCCTTAGTGGAACATCAAAGATTCACGGTGTAGCCCCGCAGAGAAATCGATTGCAATTATGGGTTGGACTGTGCCTGACCGGGTTAACAGTCATCTACTTACTGACTGACCGGTGTACCTTGCTTAAAGATCTAGCACTTCTGGGGCGGGGATATAGCTCAGTTGGTAGCGCGCTGGATTTGTATTCAGTTGGCCGCTGTCAGCGTAAGTTCGATCCCAGGTTCGGCGGAAATTTATTTCAGAGTCAACTTTGTGTGCAGACTCTCTTCGGTGTCCGAACTCCCCCCCGTGTACACTACATTGGGTGTGCACGTTAAAGATCCCACGATTGACAAAAGGGTCTTTCCTGGCAAAATTGCTTAGGCACAGTTAATAATTGTCTACCTATACCCGTGTGACTTGGAATAATAGGCCGTGAAAGGTAAATATGCGCCAAAATGGCTGCAATTACTGGCCGTATAAAATTTCATCTCACACGGCATCACTGCAGAGCGCCTAGAACTGTACCCACGGAATATGCGCGATATAAGCCTCATTGATTGATTGATTGATTGGTCTCTTTCGTTCCGATCAGCTTAACATGTTTAGATGGTAGCATCAGGAGTTCTGTCATTTTTGTGAACAGTTCATGGCTATGCTTAATTTCTACGATTTGTCCGTCAATACAGTTTATCTGTTGCTGACCTGAACTTTAAATGAAAACAGACGTGTCAATTAATGCAAAATGTGATAAATACAACACAAAGCATCCCTCCAAAACTTGATTCTGAAGTGTCTCTTCATTGTCCATATCATGACGAACGTAAAATGAAATATAAATTCACTACGTATTTGTATCCACCAATCTTGTATTCTCAGAAGGAGTGTGTCTTTGACACCCATAGACATGAGATCTCATGAGATTATGCAAGCAAGTATTGTTGAAAGATACACTTCTTCGTGTGTAGACCATCTTGCAGATTACCATAGATTTGTCCAGGCTTTACATAATTGTGACCCTCCACCACGAAATGAGTCGCATGTCACCTCGCGCGGTTCTGCGCAAGGCTTAATATAAGTCCGGGGAGTGTCTGGTAACAGTGTGAGGGTCCCCTTAGTCACAGGATTATAACTCAACACTGCTTTCGCTCTTTTCTAAAACGGTTTTCACCACTGGATAGAGCATAAAAAACTCTTTAGGAAAATGTAAAAAATATGAAAATCTTGCAAAGGTGACATGCGACTCATTCCGTGGTGGAGGGTCACAATTAATCTTCCTTTCACTGTGCCCATAGACCAAATAGCCTGGACCGCCAACTCGTCACGTGTCACAGAACCTACCTCGGCAACTTCGTCCATGTTTACAACCGACACCGGATATGACATCCCCCTGATTTCTGAAAGGCCATGTAAACGTAGGTTCCTAAATGCGAGAGGCGCTACCTCGTAATAGAGAGAAAGAGCGGAGAGAGAGCTAGTTGGCGGTCCAGGATAAATGGTTTATGCTGTGAGCAAAGAGCGGAGAGAGAGCTAGTTGACGGTCCAGGATAAATGGTCTATGCTGTGAGCAAAGAGCGGAGAGAGAGCTAGTTGGCGGTCCAGGATAAATGGTCTATGCTGTGAGCAAAGAGCGGAGAGAGAGCTAGTTGGCGGTCCAGGATAAATGGTCTATGCTGTGAGCAAAGAGCGGAGAGAGAGCTAGTTGGCGGTCCAGGATAAATGGTCTATGCTGTGAGCAAAGAGCGGAGAGAGAGCTAGTTGGCGGTCCAGGATAAATGGTCTATGCTGTGAGCAAAGAGCGGAGAGAGAGCTAGTTGGCGGTCCAGGATAAATGGTCTATGCTGTGAGCAAAGAGCGGAGAGAGAGCTAGTTGGCGGTCCAGAATAAATGGTCTATGTTGTGAGCAAAGAGCGGAGAGAGAGCTAGTTGGCGGCCCAGGATAAATGGTCTATGATGTGAGCAAAGAGCGGAGAGAGAGCTAGTTGGCGGTCCAGGATAAATGGTCTATGCTGTGAACAAAGAGCGTGGAGAGAGAGCTAGTTGGCGGTCCAGGATAAATGGTCTATGCTGTGAGCAAAGAGCGGAGAGAGAGCTAGTTGGCGGTCCAGGATAAATGGTCTATGCTGTGAGCAAAGAGCGGAGAGAGAGCTAGTTGGCGGTCCAGGATAAATGGTCTATGCTGTGAGCAAAGAGCGGAGAGAGAGCTAGTTGGCGGTCCAGGATAAATGGTCTATGCTGTGAGCAAAGAGCGGAGAGAGAGCTAGTTGGCGGTCCAGGATAAATGGTCTATGCTGTGGGCAAAGAGCGGAGAGAGAGCTAGTTGGCGGTCCAGGATAAATGGTCTATGTTGTGAGCAAAGAGCGGAGAGAGAGCTAGTTGGCGGTCCAGGATAAATGGTCTATGATGTGAGCAAAGAGAGGAGAGAGAGCTAGTTGGCGGTCCAGGATAAATGGTCTATGCTGTGAGCAAAGAGCGGAGAGAGAGCTAGTTGGCGGTCCAGGATAAATGGTCTATGCTGTGAGCAAAGAGCGGAGAGAGAGCTAGATGGCGGTCCAGAATAAATGGTCTATGCTGTGAGCAAAGAGCGGAGAGAGAGCTAGTTGGCGGTCCAGGATAAATGGTCTATACTGTGAGCAAAGAGCGGAGAGAGAGCTAGTTGGCGGTCCAGGATAAATGGTCTATGCTGTGAGCAAAGAGCGGAGAGAGAGCTAGTTGGCGGTCCAGGATAAATGGTCTATGATGTGAGCAAAGGGCGGAGAGAGAGCTAGTTGGCGGTCCAGGATAAATGGTCTATGCTGTGAGCAAAGAGCGGAGAGAGAGCTAGTTGGCGGTCCAGGATAAATGGTCTATGCTGTGAGCAAAGAGCGGAGAGAGAGCTAGTTGGCGGTCCAGGATAAATGGTCTATGCTGTGAGCAAAGAGCGGAGAGAGAGCTAGTTGGCGGTCCAGAATAAATGGTCTATGTTGTGAGCAAAGAGCGGAGAGAGAGCTAGTTGGCGGTCCAGGATAAATGGTCTATGATGTGAGCAAAGAGCGGAGAGAGAGCTAGTTGGCGGTCCAGGATAAATGGTCTATGCTGTGAGCAAAGAGCGGAGAGAGAGCTAGTTGGCGGTCCAGGATAAATGGTCTATGCTGTGTGCAAAGAGCGGAGAGAGAGCTAGTTGGCGGTCCAGGATAAATGGTCTATGTTGTGAGCAAAGAGCGGAGAGAGAGCTAGTTGGCGGTCCAGGATAAATGGCCTATGCTGTGAGCAAAGAGCGGAGAGAGAGCTAGTTGGCGGTCCAGGATAAATGGTCTATGCTGTGAGCAAAGAGCGGAGAGAGAGCTAGTTGGCGGTCCAGGATAAATGGTCTATGCTGTGAGCAAAGAGCGGAGAGAGAGCTAGTTGGCGGTCCAGGATAAATGGTCTATACTGTGAGCAAAGAGCGGAGAGAGAGCTAGTTGGCGGTCCAGGATAAATGGTCTATGCTGTGAGCAAAGAGCGGAGAGAGAGCTAGTTGGCGGTCCAGGATAAATGGTCTATGCTGTGAACAAAGAGCGGAGAGGGAGCTAGTTGGCGGTCCAGGATAAATGGTCTATGCTGTGAGCAAAGAGCGGAGAGAGAGCTAGTTGGCGGTCCAGAATAAATGGTCTATGTTGTGAGCAAAGAGCGGAGAGAGAGCTAGTTGGCGGTCCAGGATAAATGGTCTATGTTGTGAGCAAAGAGCGGAGAGAGAGCTAGTTGGCGGTCCAGGATAAATGGTCTATGCTGTGAGCAAAGAGCGGAGAGAGAGCTAGTTGGCGGTCCAGGATAAATGGTCTATGCTGTGAGCAAAGAGCGGAGAGAGAGCTAGTTGGCGGTCCAGGATAAATGGTCTATGCTGTGAGCAAAGAGCGGAGAGAGAGCTAGTTGGCGGTCCAGGATAAATGGTCTATGCTGTGAGCAAAGAGCGGAGAGAGAGCTAGTTGGCGGTCCAGGATAAATGGTCTATGCTGTGAGCAAAGAGCGGAGAGAGAGCTAGTTGGCGGTCCAGGATAAATGGTCTATGGTGTGACGAATATAAACCAAATCAACAGCCTGGCTGCTTCCTGTGCAGAGTAACATTTGTGACCCTCCACCACGGAACGAGTCGCATGTCACCTTAGCAAGATTTTCATACTTTTACATTTTCCTAAAGAGTTTTTTATGCTCTGTCCAGTGGTGAAAACCGTTTTAGAAAAGAGCAAAAACTGTTTGAGTTATAAGCGTGTAACTAAGGTGACCCTCACACTGTTACCAGACACTCCCCGGACTTATATTAAGCCTAGCGCAGAACCGCGCGAGGTGACATGCGACTCATTTCGTGGTGGAGGGTCACATTTTGTTGGTGTTCAAATGACTTCATAACTGTAAACTGTGCCAATGTGCAAAGTCGATGTACATTTCTTGAACATGTAAAATATGAATAAACATTGTTTTAAACCAAAGTAATTTCAACGAAAAAACTGCCACTCTGCACTTGTTGCAGCAATTGAGGCAGTAGATTTTTTGTTATGCGTGTAATTATAGATACGTATGCTGTTATGCCATATAAAAGCCTGGATTTATCGGTAGTAAAGTGCAAGAATGCTAACACGAGAAAGATGGTATACTGTTAACAACCCCGTTATGCAAAAGTTTTCATGTGATTCTGTATTTCCAATTAGAAACACTTCGCGCTGTTCCGATCACCTGCAAGATTAACTGAAACCTTAGTCACATTGAAGGCTAACAAGCGGGTGAGCTAGGGTAATTAGTACCATGGGGACAACGAGGTTGGCGTTTTACGCAGGTTAAAGATACCTTCATTTCCGTGTAAACCATCTTACCAGAATAAACAATACAACAAATGATAGTTAATACAACGTTTGATCTTTGTTTTTGGATTTGTTCTATTAACCAACATTTCTTGTATTCTGATTCTGTATTTTGGAACGTTGGTAGTCTTTTTTTTAAACAATTATTTTTATTTCATCTAGCCTACAGCCACATACATTTCTAACTTTTTACAGGGGACAAAAGCACCATTCCAGTTGAACGCATACCGACGATTAACAGCCTAGCTTTTTCCTGTGCAGAATGAGAATTCAATGCTGCATTCATTTTGCAAATTGACACGGGTGTCAATTCTGACATTTGGTCAGCACAATTAAATATCCTGTTTTCAATAAAAGCATCAAGGCTGCGGAATTTGGGCGTGTGTCCAAGTGGAACGATGTTTAAATCCGATGTGAAACCCTGGACAGATCTGATGTAGTATACATGACAGTTAATAGGAGAAGGCGGATACCTTTAACAAGGCTGTGTGATGTAATGGATCTCAAGAGATCACGCCGTCACTGTTTCCAATTAGAAGCACTCCGCGCCGCTCCGGTCACCAGATAGATGTACTGAGTGCTTTGTCGGACTACGACAAAGCAGGTCAGCATGGGTAATAAGTACACTGAGGGCAAAGAAAGTGCGGATGTTATGCATGGTTAACGACACACAAGAAATGGCGTGGGTTGATTGTTTTTGAGAGAGTTGTCGGAAACGCGGTACCTGGAACCATAAATTCGAATCAATGACTGAATGAGCCCTGACAACTTCAATTTGCTAATGCTGCTATATTCGGCGTGTAGTTAACGATGCGTAAATCAGCACTTTTGTGTTCCCTTGTTACTTAAACATGCTTTCATGTTTTGCCTCATGGCGATGAATGCAATAATTTGGTGTGTGATCCGAAAAGGAGTTAATATTTTTACTGTCTTTGTTTGTCTGATTAAATATTGTTCATCCAAATTAAATTTCTGAAAGATAAATCAAGTTTTGTTCAAAGAGTGAACTAATCCTTCTGTCAATAATTGAACGCTCAATAAACTAACTATATTTGATGTGGTTTGTGTGTGCGTGTTCTTTTTACATTTAGTCAAGTTTTGACTAAATGTTTTAACGTAGAGGGGGGAATCGAGACGAGGGTCGTGGTGTATGTGTGTGTGTCTGTCTGTCTGTCTGTGTGTGTGTGTGTAGAGCGATTCAGACTAAACTACTGGACCGATCTTTATGAAATTTGACATGAGAGTTCCTGGGTATGATATCCTCAGATTATTTTTTCATTTTTTTGATAAATATCTTTGATGAAGTCATATCCGGCTTTTCGTGAAAGTTGAGGCGGCACTGTCACGCTCTCATTTTTCAACCAAATTGGTTGAAATTTTGGTCAAGTAATCTCCGACGAAGCCCGGACTTCGGTATTGCATTTCAGCTTGGTGGCTTAAAAACTAATTAATGACTTTGGTCATTAAAAATCTGAAAATTGTAACAAAAAAAATATTTTATAAAACGATCCAAATTTACGTTCATCTTATTCTTCATCATTTTCTGATTCCAAACACATATAAATATGTTATATTTGGATTAAATACAAGCTCTGAAAATTAAAAATATAAAAATTATTATCAAATTTAAATTTTCGAAATCAATTTAAAAACACTTTCATCTTATTCCTTGTCGGTTTCTGATTCCAAAAACATATAGATATGATATGTTTGGATTAAAAACACGCTCAGAAAGTTAAAACGAAGAGAGGTACAGAAAAGCGTGCTATCCTTCTCAGCGCAACTACTACCCCGCTCTTCTTGTCAATTTCACTGCCTTTGCCATGAGCGGTGGACTGACGATGCTACGAGTATACGGTCTTGCTGCGTTGCATTGCGTTCAGTTTCATTCTGTGAGTTAGACAGCTACTTGACTAAATGTTGTATTTTCGCCTAACGCGACTTGTTAATCTGTAATATATCAGAGTCGTCTTTCTGCGTAGCTACGTAGTTTTCAGTGGTCCAAACGAAATGGGTATGTACGTCATTCAATCATTTAAATAAAGATGCAATCATTAGACTAATTCTGCTGCCAGGAAAACGAAAGGTCGCCTTACTTCAATGCACTTTAGGGTCAATATATCTGGATTTATAGTTTATAAAACTAAATTGCCTTACATTATCAAAAGTAAAGGTCGCCTCGATTGCCAATGATTTTGAATAATACAAAATAAAACATCCCCGCAAGGGTAATTCCGTCTGAGTACACATTAGAAATGCTTTAAAGACATAGCACAATACTTACCGCAATCCATCAATACGCTGTCGATTACCTTGATCGCGGCAAAAACCTCAAAAGGTATAAACGATGTTCGGGTAGAACTCTGTCAAGGTTTGTATTTTCCGTGGAGGAGTTGCTGTTCTCGGAGCAGATGAGGCAAACACACGCCGCTGATCAAGGGAGGCAAGCCAAAGTGAATAATGGGCTCCTATGTGCATGTTATGTATATGTTACTTTGTTTCGATTCAAAACGTTACAAAAACATTTTTGTCAATAATTAAACCTCTCAATAACGTTGCCTTTTCTGTTTGTTGATTCTACATTTTGACACGTTAGCAGTCCATCTGTTTTTGGATGTTTGTTTCCACACGCCATCAATCTCTTTTCTTTGGAAAATTTGGAAAATATGCTCACCGATTCTCACTATTTACTTCAACAATGATCGCTTACCTTCACTCAACAATGGCTACTGCATGACTGTTTCGAAGAGGCGTAACTGTTCCACAGCCTAAAAAATCCCTGACAGAGCTATTTCGGGGCCGAGTCATCTATTCATGACACTTTTAAACATCAAGATATACAGACGTGCACTGCGTGTCACTGTCAGTCAGAGATTGAGAACACTACACACGAATTCACACACTACAAGAAGCTAGACTTTACGGAATTTGTCAATTTCAAAACAATTCAGAAAGTTCAGACAGTTCAGATTTTCCCCGATTAAGATCAATACTTAAAACATCAGTGTTAAAATCTTCTAGGCAAGTTCAAAGAAGTTCGGCAAGTTTTGACACATATTTATATAAGACTATCTTTGACACCCTCTGACGGACCAATCTTCAGTCTATCAAGATCAGTAGACTTTAAAGATGAACCATCCTGAAGTAGACTGAAAAGGCGTCGGCATGTAAACAGCCGTAACCTATGTCATAAGTCTCGGTGTGTGAACATAGTCGTTACCCACATATAGCTCCGAGTGTGTGACTGTTCTGTCAATATACTTTCCCTGTGTCCCGGAGCACTTCAAAGAAGATTGCCTTTCGCCTATCGGAACCGTTCGGTCAACAGGTACAAGGCAGCATCATCAAAGGGACGGGGTAGCTGAGCAAACATGGTACCAGACTCCTGATCAAAAGGTCGTAGGTTCGATTCCGGACCGGAAAGTTGCACGAGGATCATCCTTCGTAAGTGCAAAGGCGATTTGAGCGTCGGTCTGGTAATTTACTAAAAGCTTCAAAAAGAGAGGGGAAACATTAGCAAACATGGTTCCAGACTCCTGATCGAAAGATCGTGGGTTCGATTCCGGACCGGAAACTTGTACGAGGATCATACAAGAATGTATGAATGACAAAGAACAAATGTTTATTTTTGAATGTTTTATGTATGTTTTATTACGGACACAAAAGCTCAGCAATGCAATTTCTCTTTTAGAGATTAATAAAGTTTATTGTATTGTATTGTATTGTATTGTATCCTTCGTAAGTGCGAGGGTGATTTGAGTTTTGGTCTGGTATTTCACTTAGCGTTACAGAAAGAGAGGGGGGGGGGAGGGGGGGGGGGGAAGGGCGTAAAGGGACAGTACGTACTTCGTGTGTAAACAGTTCAGCTCACATTCTGAGATCTGGCCATGCTTTAACATGGGATAAGACTATCCTTCCACTTGGTCACATACCAAAAATCAAAACCCTTACTTCTTGCCGTGGTGAGTATTATTATTTTTTTTTAAAGAAATGTGATTTATTAAAAAGCACCCATTGGCTTTTACGAAAATAATTTTATCCAAACATTCCCATTGTGTACAGAGCAGAGAGCACCCAGGCTGTTCACGTTTGGCATGTGACCAGGTGGAGGGATGGTCTTATCCCTTGTAAAACAAACTGGCAAGATCTGAGATGGTGAGTCGAACCGTTTCCACGAAAAGGAGTTTGCCTTTGAGATTTGAGAATAGTGATGAGTGGGGCGCGCAGAAGCAAGCAAAGGATGCGCACAAGCTTAAGATAAAGGGGCGTTGAAAAGAAAAATCGACAGTAATGTTTCATCAAAATCAATAGAACACTAGAGTAAAACCCTCAAAAGGTTAATTTATGGGATGGTTAACCAAAGACAAAGCGAAACATTAATTAAAAAAACAAACGCAAATGTTATCAAAACATTAACTATACAGAGAAAAGCTTAATCGATAGTAAAACCTTGACGCTGCAGGCAGCCTTTCGGCCGTACGGTACGAAACACAACACAACAATTGGTCGTTAATAGCCAGAAATCATCTAAAGCTTTGTGGAAAATTCCGCAGAACTACATTATTCATCACTGATATCGAACGTTAGCGTTCTCTTTATGTATCTTCTTGGTGAACCTGGATGTCTGGGTATCACGCAACGTTTCGAGTCGACATCGTCTTTTTTTCCTTCCCAGAATGATGACGAATTGTTGGGCTGTTAATATGGAAACTGCTATTCTAAACGATAGGGTTACTATTTTCGCATATGTGTCCAGTAAGCATATTTAGAACAAAATCCGATTATTTTAATCGAAATCACTTTTTGATTATTTTATTCAAGATCACGTTTCGATTATCTTAATCAAGATCACTTTTCGATTATCTGAATCAAGATCACTTTTCGATTATCTGAATCAAGATCACTTTTCGATTATCTGAATCAAGATCACGTTTCGAATATCTTATTCAAGATGATTTTTCGATTATCTTAATCAAGATCACTTTTCGATTATCTGGATCAAGATCACTTTTCGATTATCTTATTCAAGATGATTTTTCGATTATCTGAATCAAGATCACTTTTCGATTATCTGAATCAAGATCACGTTTTGATTATCTTAATCAAGATCACGTTTCGATTATCTTATTCAAGATGACTTTTCGATTATTTGAATCAAGATCACTTTTCGATTATCTGGATCAAGATTAAGATCACTTTTCGATTATCTGAATCAAGTTTTTCGATTATATGAACCAAGATTAAGATCACTTTTCGATTATCTGGATCAAGATCAATGTTTTATCCTGAGCTCCTTCTATTCTTCTTACAAGCATGCACACGACAAAAAAGCCTGCAGATGCAATAATAAACTTCTACGAGCTTTCGGGGTGATAGTACAACAAAGGAGGACAAACCGACTGGAAAAAAAAGGGAAAACAAAAATGTCAGACATAACAAGAGAGAAAATGCACGTGTACGTTTTATGGAAGCTTTGTCTCAAACACCCTTTGTAACGTGAGAGTTTCCAGCAAAATGTCAGCCCAATAAAAACAGCTCAAAACAAGAAACACGAGATATTGCTACAAGGAAGGAGTAAAACATATCCCTGTATCAATATCACAACATCAGAAGATGCTAATTAAGGCCTGGCTCTCACCTATGTAATTTCAACAGGACCGACCACGCACTGCAGATTATTACAGCCCGCTACACGTTGCATAACAAGAAAACTGGCCACGTACTCGTCGTAATCCCTATCGCGGCATCAATAATCTGCAGTGCGTCGTCTGTGCCGCTGACTCTGCGCAGGTATATTCTGCCCACAAATATAACTACAAATCAGTGTGACGAATATCATCTCTGCTGCGGATTTGTTTTACTCTACTTTGACAAAGTATTGGTTTGCACCGGACGACTCCAAACATTTTTTGTTTTGATTTTAATATCATTTTGTTATGAGCACATCAAGGCATGTTGCACGCATATCATCTTACATGAGCGCATTATGTAGAGGTTACATGCCGAGTCTCAGTGATTATCAAAAATAATGGTCGAAGTTAGCGGATCATGAAAAATGCGAGCTTTAGCGAGCTTTTTCATGACCGCGAACTGAGACCATTATTTTTGATAATCACTGAGACGAGGTGTGTAACCTCTTTATTCCTCCTTTCTTCAGTTATTCAAAGAAAAGAGGAGGTTTTTTGCGAAAGTTTGATCGAATCCTATTCACTCAACCAGTCAACCTGCGCAGGCGATCGATTAATGCGCGGTTGTATAGTTCCGTGCAAATCATTCCATTCTGTTAACACTTCTTGTCAGTTTTCCTATTTTGGACTAAAATCAAGTACACAGATATGCTGTTATTCTGCTGTGGCGGCAAAGGCAGATATTGTGTGTTCTGTATATGTTTTGGTATCGGTTAGGAAAATGTTCTTTCGTCAAATGGGACTAGCAGACGAACTTTTGCACCCGTGTTCCAACGTTAAAAACTGTATGAAGTTAAGTTTTCTGGGGAAAATAGTGTATGAAACCGCTTTATGTTGTTTAAATTGATGAGATGTGTGCATTTGGTTGCGTGTGATCTGTTTATTAAATGAAATATTGTTGAAAACTGACCGTCGGATTGCAGTCTGTTGTCGAAGAAACTGAGTGAAAAGAAGGGGAACTACTCTTGTCGCTAGACAAAGTATGAGTTACTTGCCTTGGGAAATTGCTTGTGATGAACGTCTGATCTAGATTCAGAAAACAACCGAACTCATGGATTTTATATGGAGATTCATGTGTTCAGGCCTGTAGTTGTTAATTTAAATGCGGTATGTTTGTATTGTTTGCTCCAGAGATGTATACTTCGTACATTAGAGCGTTCGGAACTTTTCAGTCGCAAAAAGTAGTACCGAAACAGAACAACCTCTCAACCCATTGCACTATCGAGGATTCAGGCTGTTGCTGGGTCGTTATTTGTTTGGTTGCTGGGTCATTATCGAAAAATAACTACCCCTACAAGTTTACAGAGGTAAAGAAGCAGAAGGGGGAATAAGGCACGTTAACCGCTTGTATCAAGTTTTAATGTCACAGCGTTTGCGTCGACTGAAGCCGTCCGGTATTTTTCCGGTGTAAAAGGATGAGGGAAAAAAACCTAGAGTTTTAGGTTATTGGAACGTTACATTATTGAAAAATAATTAAACGTCCAAATAACTAACAGTTCTTGGTTTTTTTTATTCTGAATTTTAAAACGTTTTCAGTCAATATGGTTTTGAATGAGGGGGCCGCAAGTGAAAAATGTCCCCAAAGAACCCAAGTCCCACTTTTAAATTATACAAGCTTGTTCCGTAAAACATTTTTTTTCCTCAACACGTCCTGCTTACAAGGTTGAAATAACAAACCTTGCATTTTCTTCACAGAGCTAACTTTCAGCTCGTGTCCTAGCAGTTACGAAAAATAAATGTCTTTCTTTCGAGGTCACAAGGTAAACAAGCTCCGTCTGAGACAAAACGACACCATACATTTCCATCATTGACGTAAGTAAAAAACAACATCTAAGTAGAGCAGACACGTGACTTTAACAGGAGAATGAAACTAGACGCACTTCCTTGTTTCAGATAAATACGTCTGAAGCAACAATCAAGGACACGCACGCACGCACGCACGCACGCACGCACACACACACACACACACACACACACACACACACACGCACACACACACACACAACTACTTCATTTTGTGAGAGAAACAAATCTTGCAAGATGAGTATTTTCCTTTAAAAAGAACCCATTAACATCAGCAACAAAGCATATTACAACAATAAATAAAGTCGGTTTACAAGGATGTAGATATGAAATCAGACTAACCAAAGACAGACGATTACGGAGAGGTAAATAAACCTTCTATTACTCGTGTAAGCAATCGTGTAAATCACAACAGACCAGATTTGTTATCATAAGGACATCCATCCACTTTGAGGGTCTCTTGGCATCCCCCCCCCCCCTTTGAATGATAAAAACAACATTACACATTCAGTGACGCATATATACTTTAAATAAGTCACGATTCAGAGATCATTTTTCTAAATCGTTTGTCTATGTGTTTTCTTTGTAAATTTTAAAAGATCGGGTAGTTGGAACACTAGATCTAGATCAGCACTTTTTAGGACGTGTACGGGAACGTGTACGGGTAACGTCATCAAATCTAGTTTTTACGTCACGCGTTTGTCAAGATCTGCAGTCTTGGTGGGAGCAAAACAACGTATGCATTTGGAACATTGGAGAAAAAGTGAGTCACGGGTGACGCAATATCTACACGTACACGTACAGGTCTTTGCTACACGTTCGATCATCTAGAACACTGTAATGTGTAAGTTTAACGACACAGTAGCACCGACCGCCTTGCAGCCTTAAAGGAGCCAAATAACCGTCTTGGACTGGGGACAGAAGAAACGATCAATTACTGGCAATCAGTGAGAAAAAGTGGCCGAGTTTTTTTTAAAGTTTTTTTTTTAAAGCTGACTGCCTGGGGACATTGATTGTGTTTGTACGTCTTATCAAATATTTCGGCCAAAAAATCTGTCATACTTTTGATGACTTTTACTGACTGTTGCAATTGTATAAGACAACCTGAGGAAACTATGTTTTCAGCTTTTTAACGACCAACAAGGAACGACCAAGCAGACAGTCAGTCAGTCTTACAGTCAGGCAGACAGACATACGTACGTACATACACAAATGTTTGTGCTTATAGTCGCATGACATCCCGCGCAAAAAAAGCAATAAGACGACGACCAGGTTCTACCAAATATAAGCACCTTAATATTGCCTTAAGACGATGTCTAAGTGCCCGTTAACCTTTTCAGAGCATATACGGCCAAATTAGAGAAAACCTCTCCACAACAAATACATTCGAAACACTCTTAAACGCATTATATGTTGGATCCTGTAACAGAAATCGTTTGAAGACTCGGAAGTCAAACGCGAACATTTAATATACTTTGTTTTTGAAGCACTTTAATGGGATAATAGAAAATGAGGACTGCATAATTTAGTTCCGATCAGTTAAGTTCAGTTCACTCTCTGTCTCTCTCTCTGTCTCTGTCTCTCTCTCTAACTCCTCTCTCTCTCTATCTCTCCTCTCTCTCTCTCTCTCTCTCTGTCTCTCTCTCTGTCTCTCTCTGTCTCTGTCTCTCTCTAACTCCTCTCTCTCTCTATCTCTCCTCTCTCTCTCTCTCTCTCTCTCTCTCTCTCTCTCTCTCTCTCTCTCTCTCTCTCTCTCGGGGACCGGGGAAGAAGTCATCCGAATGTTAAGAGTCAACTAACAGGTCCCCTGTTTCTCCTAACTGGACACTGACCAAGATGTATCGTCAGTACTCAGGCTCTCTCTCTCTCTCTCTCTCTCTCTCTCTCTCTCTCTCTCTCTGTCTCTCTCTCTCTGTCTCTCTCTCTATTTTTTATATATTATTATTATAATCTCGATAATAACGATTTTGTCTTGTCTTGTCTTGTCTCTCTCCCCCCCTCTCTCTCTCTCTCTCTCTCTCTCTCTCTCTCTCTCTCTCTCTCTCTCTCTCTCTCTCTCTCTCTCTCTCTCTCTCTCTCTCTCTCTCTCTCTCTCTCTCTCTCTCTCTCTCTCGGGGACCGGGGAAGAAGTCATCCGAATGTTAAGAGTCAACTGACCCGTCCCCTGTTGCTCCTAACTGGACACTAATCAAGATTCACCCCCAGTACCCAGGCATTGTGACAGTCCTGCATTACAGCGTGACTGGTTTTTCTCTCGGTTTCGCCGTTGTCACAATATTTGTGTCCAGATTTTGACAGAATTGGAAGACCTATAAGGTCAGTCTGATATCGATTAGGTTTCTGTTTGGGTTTCTTTTTGTTCTTGGTTTCTTTACGCATTTTTCTTGAAAAACATATTTCTTCATCTTTTTTCGAATCGGAGGATCAGTAATTATTTCGTCCTATAATTGTGCATGTTGCCTGCCCTGGCCCTCACAACGACGAATCTCAAGTCTTCTGAACTAAAACTAAAATCCGGCATCTGACAAATCCCAAAGGTTGCTGAGAAAACCAGGTTATATATACGCCAGTACTCCCAGTTGTACAGCTCTTAAAAGAAAACCCGCATTTTAGCGCGGTTGTAAACATGGATGGTGCATGATAAAATCTGCATCACAGCAAGGCGGGTTTAGCACCCAGACAGACGGACAGGCAAACAGACACGGGCAGACGGACAGATGGACACAACAAGCAGACAGACAGACAAATAACGAGTTAGACAGACAGATGCACACACAGAGAAATAAATAATCAAACACACACACACACACACACACACACACACACACACACACACACACACACACGCGCGCGCGCGCACAAACAAACACACGCACGCACGCACACACGCACGCACAAACACACACACACACACACACACACACACACACACACACATACACACACATATAAGCGCGCAGCATATCACCCTACTGTTCCCCGAGACAGGACAAGTGGATCTACGGGACGCACATCCTCGTTAGTCTTGCAGGGAAGGGTTCCAGACAAAAAGCAAGTTGAGCACGCTCACTAAAAAAACTCCTTCATTTCAACCAACTAACTACTCCAAGGTCTTACTACAACCACCTAATTATTCCAAGGCCTTACCAATGCAACCTAAGTATTCCAAGGCCTTACTTAAGCAACCTAATTATTCCAAGGCCTTACTTAAGCAACCTAATTATTCCCAGGCCTTACTTAAGCAACCTAATTATTCCAAGGCCTTACTTAAGCAACCTAATTATTCCAAGGCCTTACTTAAGCAACCTAATTATTCCAAGGCCTTACTTAAGCAACCTAATTATTCCAAGGTCTTACTTAAGCAACCTCATTATTCCCAGGCCTTACTTAAGCAACCTAATTATTCCAAGGCCTTACTTAAGCAACCTAATTATTCCCAGGCCTTACTTAAGCAACCTAATTATTCCAAGGCCTTACTTAAACAACCTAATTATTCCCAGGCCTTACTTAAGCAACCTAATTATTCCAAGGCCTTACTTAAGCAACCTAATTATTCCAAGGCCTTACTTAAGCAACCTAATTATTCCAAGGCCTTACTTAAGCAACCTAATTATTCCCAGGCCTTACTTGACCCACATTATTATTCCCAGGCGTCACTACAACCACCTAATTATTTCCAGGCATCCCGAAAACCACCTAACTATTCCAAGGTCTTACTACAACCACCTAACTATTCCAAGGTCTTACTACAACCACCTAACTATTCCAAGGCCTTACTGAACCCACATTATTATTCCTAGGCGCCACTACAAGTTAACCAAGTAATTAGTCCAAGGCCTCACTTCAACCAGTTAATAATTCCAAGGCCGTTGTGGCTTGAACGCCAAACATGACAACGGATTTTATTAGGTAAGGTAATTTTACATAGTCCTTTCCGTTTTTACATAGCACTGTGAGTTTTCTCTCAGAGAACTTCGGGTTGCTGTTTCTCGGGGGAAAGCGAGTCGCCATTGAGTTGGCGCTATCCATTCTTGCAGCTTTTCCTGCATGCGTGTGTACGTTTTCCTCAAGCCCTGAGACTTTCGCTGTGGCCTTGGAATCTTTATCGTGCGCGTGTATGCACATGTAACGGGGGTGTTTGAACACCGAGGAGAGGCTGCACAAAGTTGTCTCCAGGAAATAAATCCCTCGCCAGACCTGGGATCAACCCACGGCAATAGCAACAAACAGTTCTCAAATCCAGTTATCTATCGCAGCACTGTCACCTCTATATCTCGACTGAGACAGGTCAACTAATATAAGAGATGCATTATTTCGTTAGTGCAGTCAAGTCACATTTTGTTCATGCACAGTTTATGTCGTATGGACCACAAATCGACTGAACATTGGATTTGCCTTCTTTGAACCATGTGCCGTCACACGCGACTAAACATTATAATTAAACGACAGGCCGAGACGACAAAAGAGGGCATGTTTGCGTGTGTTCAATCAATAAAAAGAACCAAAAGCAACATTCTAATCAAAATGGATCGACACATGAATATTATTTGTAGTTTTGACCAACATACATTTGACACAGATGTCTACAACAATTGTTCAACTCGACAGCTAGTGCGGTCTCATAGAACAATGGCTCCCTCGATCTGTGAAAAATGTCATACTTTGGTCAAAAATATAAGTTACCTATAACATAATGTATTATGACCACCTTGTCATTTATATCAACCCGTGCTGGACCAAATCAAGAACCGAAGTAGAGTTGATGGATACCCAACGCCTGTATCCGCTCTGGAATCAACGCACCGACATTGCTTTCAGTTCCAGTGACCACCAGACACAAAATACCCTTGACGTTCATATTAACCGGGTTCAAACTATAATGCAAGTTCCTGTCGGGCATTGACCTGTTAATTACGACAGGCCTGCAGGATAAAGACGTATCATTTGAGGGAGACAAATCATGTTGACATCAGGATCTTTGATCCAGAAACCAGCAGAGGAATGAGGACATTTACATTGAATGGACGCTTTACAAAAGCTCTGATGACAAGGGTGTTTGCTAGGATGATGAAGAGGTCTGTATTCTTGTTAATGGCAGCTGCAGAAAATATACCACTCTTGTGTGCTTCATTGACAGGTGCTGACAAAATGACATTGACTTAGAACAACGCTCCAAATAGTAGTGTGAATTATAATTACTACTACTACTCCTACTACTACTATTACTACTTCTACGACAACGATGACTACGACGACCACGACCACGACCACGACGATTACTACTACCACTACTATTATCACAACCGTTACTTTTATATTTGTTCCTTATTTTTGGTAAGGACATTAACATATCTGAGTCTACCGCTACTACTACTACTACTACCTCTACGACAACGATGACTACGACGACGACGACCACGCCGATTACTACTACCACTACTACTATCACTACCGTTACTTTTATATTTGTTCCTTATTTTTGGTAAGGACATAAACATTATCTGAGTCTTAATTATGTCCTGAGTATTGATTTTACTGCTTCTACTACTATTACTAATATTTCTGCTACTATACTACTACTTCTGCTACTACTACTACTACTACTACTACTACTACTACTAGCTTTGATGGCAACAAAAAGCAAGACAAATATTCACCACCGCTGTAACATCACATATTCCACGAGTCCGTGTATGGAGTGAACATTGGATTTCCCTTATTCGAGCCATGTAGTGTCAGAGGCCGACTAAAACTCATATTTGGGCGGCTGGCCGGCAAAGACCGCAAAAGTGTTCGTTCAATAGTACAACATAAAACAATTCTAACAAAAATCTATCGATACAGAATGTTATTTCCATTTTGGACCAAAACATTATATTGGACAGTCCATGTTTAATTGATCCGCTAGCACGATCTCGTAGAAAAATGTTTTAATCTGTTTAAAATGTCAAAGTTTGGTAAAAATAAAAACACACAAAAACACAAAAACAACAACAGCAACAAAACAGAACGTATCTCTCTCTTTCTTTCTCTCTCTCTTTAAGGCAAAACAACTTGAAGCTAGTACTTTTCCCAAAGGTGGAACGATAAATATGTTGGTGGACTTGTTCAAGTTCCTTTCAAAAAACATGTTTTGTGTGCAGTGGTTTCAAAGTCATTTATGTTAAAATCGTAGATGTGATCACGCTGTAACTTAGATGTTCTTATTTTTTATAGGAATTTTATTCTGTTGCGTTTATGTTATTGGGCGCACAGGCAGCACAGAACAATTTCACGCTATTTGTAAGTAATCATTATTATGCAAGGAGGACTGGAGATATCAAAGGTCAATAATACTGATATTGCCATCATTGCCAGATCAAGGTCTGCACTGTCGTGATCCGTGATTCGTAACGTATCTAATGAAACATAGTAGTAGCATTCTGTTGAAGGTATGTGTGACCTCACAATACGTGACTTACTAAGTGATGCTGCAGATTATATTGTCATAACAGGCAGGCAGTTTACCTACTGTCGCAATCATCGACCATGATCACAGCGATTAGTGTCTATATTTAGTTCAAAGGAACTCAGTGGAGGGACATTGACCTTACGTCCTGAAGCAGTAACCAAAATGACGGCAGCCTTATAATACACAGACAGACATGGGATAAGAGTGACCCTCCCAATTAGACATGTATGTAGAAAAAGACCTGCCTAGTTTTTTACATTTAGTCAAGTTTTGACTAAATGTTTTAACGTAGGGGGGGAATCGAGACGAGGGTGTGGTGTATGTGTGTGTGTGTGTGCGTGTGTGTGTGTGTGTAGAGCGATTCAGACTAAACTACTGGGCCGATCTTTATGAAATTTGACATGAGAGTTCCTGGGTATGATATCCCCGGACGTTTTTTTTCATTTTTTCGATAAATACCTTTGATGACGTCATATCCGGCTTTTTGTAAAAGTTGAGGCAGCACTGTCACACCCTCATTTTTCAATCAAATTGATTGAAATTTTGGCAAAGCAATCTTCGACAAAGTTCAGGGTTTGGTATTGCATTTCAGCTTGGTGGCTTAAAAACTAATGAGTGAGTTTGGTCATTAAAAATCGGAGACTTGTAATTATAAATTGTTTTTTTTATTAAACGATCTAAAAACAATTTCATCTTATTCTTCGTCATTTTCTGATTCCAAAAACATATATATATGTTATATTTGGATTAAAAACAATCTCTGAAAATTAAAAATATAAAAATTATGATCAAAATTAAATTTCCGAAATCGATTTAAAAACTATTTCATCTTATTCCTTGTCGGTTCCTGATTCCAAAAACATATAGATATGATATGTTTGGATTAAAAACACGCTCAGAAACTTAAAACGAAGAGAGGTACAGTAAAGCGTGCTATGAAGCACAGCGCAACCGCTGCCGCGCCAAACAGGCTCGTCACTTTCACTGCGTTTTGCACTCGCGGCGGACTACGTTCAGTTTCATTCTGTGAGTTCCACAGCTTGACTAAATGTAGTAATTTCGCCTTACGCGACTTGTTGTTATGTGTCGAAGCTGAAGGGTGTCCTGATCCCATATACAAAGCATGGACAGACCTGCAGTGGTGTCCAGGAATTGTGTGGAAAGGAAGATGACATTCAGAAATGAGACAATCTGCTGACCGTAAAATAAGCTGCAAGTCGGTCAGTGTCCGAAGTTCTTCAAGACAATGACCCTCTCTCTCTCTCTCTCTCTCTCTCTCTCTCTCTCTCTCTCTCTCTCTCTCTCTCTCTCTCTCTCTCTCTCTCTCTCTCTGTCTCTCTGTCTCTCTCTCTCTCTCTCTCTCTCTCTCTCTCTCTCTCTCTAATTTCTCTCTCTATAATTTCTCTCTCTCTATAATTTCTCTCTCTCTCTCTCTCTCTCTCTCTCTCTCTCTCTCTCTCTCTCTCTCTCTCGCTCTCTCTCTCTCTCTCTCGCTCTCGGTCAAAGTCTTAGGAGCTTGACCGGTCCCCTTAGCTGACAGCACGATGCGTCACAAAGATCAAGCCGGACTTGCGCGTGCGCAAGGATATAGACAACACAGGAAGGCGGGTGGTTTACTCGCTTCCGCTCCTGGGAGAAACCGGAAGTCCATTAGGTAGGGGAATCAGAGAGAATCAATGCGCCGCTATCTACCTGCTGATGTACTTTTCGCGTTTTGCCGTCCTCAGAGATTGATGGTTGCTGATTGGAGAAATTCCGAATCGATATTGATAAGTGTTGAGGATGAACCCAAAGAAGATTATGGTATCGAAATCGTGATAGAATATTGACAGAAATAGAGACAGAGACACAGATATACAGACAGAGAGACAGGCGGACGAATGGACGGACAGATGGACGTACGGACATACAGACAGACAGACAGACAGACAGACAGACAGACAGACAGACAGACAGACAGACACATACACCACGTCTCTACCGTGAATATAAACCCGAAGGTACAGATATTGGGTTCATGTGACACTTACCCATGAAATTAAGCGAAGGTACACAAATCCGTCCGGACAAACTCTCCAGACACAAATCCCCCAAACCCGGAAAGCACAACGGCAGTCAAAAGGCAAACCTCGCGTCTCCATTTTAAAGCTGAAGATTATCGTTAAACTACATATTTGACTGTCTTTTGAAAAAAAAAGTGGGAACACTATGCAGCTCCGAGCCATCTTTGCATTTGACTACGTTGAATAACTAATGACTCTTTAACGTCCTCGCTGATATTTGAACATATTCGGGACATTAAATTATAATAAAACGCACAGCTCGATGTTTTATCGTGGCGCCGACTGGGGCAGGTGAGAGACACACTTGCACATCATGGGCCATTTGCAAGGATGGATCGGAGCTGCATCACATATACTTTATTTTTCTAAAGTCAATTCATTAGTTTTGACAATACCCTTCAACTTTAAACACGGTGAAACATATCGCGCGGCAACACTTGTCTGACAACATAAAACATATCCACTGACAAGCACCTGTGCCATCGAGGTAATAAAGCCACGTGTTACATCCTTGCTACATAGAACACACTGCAGGTCACAAGCCTAATCAATGTGTATGCATGTATCTATTTTGCACGCTATGCAATTTACACGGCAAATGCTTGTAAGGTGAGACAAATGAAGGCCAAATGTTGAACAGTTTGTATTTGAGTAGTCATCGTTGGGAATGTTCCTTTATTTTCACCTGAACAGGCTCGATTGTTTTGTCATATAGTTGTCAAAACTGATGGGCTGACCTTTAACTTAATACTTCATTTAGATCTTCATGGGAGAAAACCAATCTTCCACTTGGATACACACCAACAATCAACAACCTGACTGCTGCATGTGACCGGCACGGTTGGCCTAGTGGTAAGGCGTCCGCCCCGTGATCGGGAGGTCGTGGGTTCGAACCCCGGCCGGGTCATACCTAAGACTTTAAAATTGGCAATCTAGTGGCTGCTCCGCCCGGCGTCTGGCATTATGGGTTAGTGCTAGGACTGGTTGGTCCGGTGTCAGAATAATGTGACTGGGTGAGACATGAAGCCTGTGCTGCGACTTCTGCCTTGTGTGTGGCGCACGTTATATGTCAAATCAGCACCGCCCTGATATGGCCCTTCGTGGTCGGCTGGGCGTTAAGCAAACAAACAAACAAACTGCTTCATGTGTAGAGCTGTAATGTTTCGATGACTTGAAAAAAATAAAAACATAAAAAAGTTCATCGGAACAAATCCGATTCTGTATAGAAAGTAGTAATGCAGGCTGTTGAATTTTAATATGTGTCCAAGTGGGCGGATGGCCTTATCCCATGTAAAACGGGGCCAGATCTGTTATCGTAAGCCGAATCGTGTTACAAGGGAAGGACTAGGCTTACGCTTTGAACTGACAAAACGTTATTATTCAATTTTTATGAGTTTTAAACCAGCAGACATTGAGAATAAATTAAGAATACGTGGACAAACAAGCTTAAAAACATTGCAACGGCACAGCTAGTCCGTTCATACGCATGCAGGAAGGAGTGCAGTTTACAAAGAGATATTACACGAGGAAGATTGAGGTAAAGATGCCATTGTGACGTATTTAATCCTCGTGTCATCCTGAAATGTTTAACATATCATGGTGTCCTAGCTCCCAAGCAGGGTCTAAGTTATCACAGTAACGTTTTTTTCTTTTTCTTTATTTATATCTATAAAGAGGGACTTTCCTTCCCGCATGGTCCACTCCAGGATAGATGCGTCCTGTGATCAGATCATCCTTTCTGTGGGCTTGTGCTTGTGCGTGTGTGTGTGTGTGTGTGTGCGTGCGTGCGTGCGTGCGTGTGTGCGTGTGTGTGTGTGTGTGCGTGCGTGCGTGCGTGCGTGTGTGTGTGTGTGTGTGGGTTTGTGAGTGTGTGTGCATGCGTGCGTGCGTGTGTGCGTGTGTGTGTGTACTTGCGTGTGCACAGGCGTGCGCGCGCGTTTTTTTCTGCCTGTGTCTATGAATGTGTCTTAGTCTGTTATTCCATAGGAGCTCACTTCGCTGTACATTACCGTTCAATATTCATTCACTTTTCATCCTCAACAAAACAAAGGATGAGTTACACACACAAGGACAAGTACCACACCTGCGTTGCAAAAAGGCAATAGAAAATCAAAGTTTACTTGGCTTTCATATAAACTCTACAATCACAGTTAGTTATTCTGTTGGAATAAAATATTAACGAATCAAAAACACAGTTGAGATTAGCTCATTTCCGAGTTGCACAAATGACGCATACGACAGGAGTTATCGGTTCGTAAAAGGCTAACTGTTTACATTCTGCTCTTTCGCAGGTCAGCAAAAGCATCAGCTTGTATTAAAAAGCTTGCTCACAAACACAAACAAACAAACATGTAAAAAAGACATAATACCGATAAATGAAGAAGTAATATAAACGAAACACGTCAGGCGGTGACACACACCGACATAGACAGAGACACAGACAAAGTCACAGATATAAAGACGAACAGACAGACAGACAGACAGACAGACATACAGACTGACTAACGCTCTTACATTCGCTCACACACACACACACACACACACACACACACACACACACACACACACACACACACACACACACACACACACACAGAGTTTTATGTGTTAACGCTGTCTGACTATGAAATACACTACAAGATTCCTGCTAATGACCATATATGGCGACACACTTATTTCCTGATGGCAGCGCATGCAGATTCCGTTTTCTCAAATAAACTTCTTAGTCTTTATCTTTCTCCGTTTGAGTCTCTTCCCCGTTCACTCGTCTCTGCTGATAATTCGACACTTTCCGCTTCGGCACCGACATTTGGATAATTCAGACATTGATCCCATTCTCTTGACATTAAACAGTGTTGTCAGCAGCCTTTTTATAACACGTGCTTAACGATTTCCCATAACTCCTGTCCCGTAAAGAACGAGTTATACGCATTCCACGCGAAATAAAGGAAGTGCGCAATAGACCGTCATCATCCAGCCAATAAAATTATATCACCCTCCCATCTGACATCCAGAGTGATAAGGTCTGTGCGAGAGTGAAGTTTATTAGTATGTGTGTGTGTGTGTGTGTGTGTTTGTGTGTGTGTGTGTATGTGTGTGTGTGTGTATGTGTGTGTGTGTGTGTGTGTGCGTGTGTGTGTGTGTGTGTGTGTGTATGAGCTGCTGTTGAATGCCGCAGGGGAGACAGCTAGTATTTTGTTGTTTCATATTATTTTGTGTTAGTAAGACGGGGCGTGGTCCAGTTCAGCAGAATGTCTGGTTTTATTGTGTTTTATTTCGTCTGGGATAGCCGTTTATTTTACAAAGTACACTGACCGTATCTGACCTCATAAAGCTAGAGAATATACGAAACCTTGTGTTTATTGTGTAAAGCCTATTCAGCACACGTATGGTTGCAATTGTCACATTTGATTTATGGGTTGTTCGATGAAAAACAAAAGATAAAGACCAATCATTCCATTTGTCATGAAATCCCGGTATAACACCTAGTTCTCTGTGTGTCTGTCTCTGTGTGTGTGTGTGTGTGTGTGTGTGTGTGTGTGTGTGTGTGTGTGTCACGTGTGTGTGTGTTTCTGTGTCTGTGTGTGTCTGTGTACGTGCGCGCGTTCGTGCGTGCATGCTTGTATGCGTGAATGTAAACTTCCGTCGACGAATCTCTCCTCATACCAATACAAATATATATATGTAAAATTCAAACTCTAGCGCCTTTTGTATACCCGACTATTACCACCCCGAACACCACACGTCACACTCTCAACAATAAAATCTACACGAGTTTCAAGGTTAACGCACGTCATCTATATATATATACGACTTGTGTCTGTCTGTGTGTCTGTGTGTCTGTGTCTTCGCGATGCACGGCCAAAGTTCTCGATGGATCTGCTTCAAATTTGGTGGGCTTATTCACAGAGACCCCGGACACAACCTGATCGATGAGATATTTCAACACGTGCTCTCAGCGCGCAGCGCTGAACCGATTTTCGTTTTTCACTGCACGTTACTATTTTTAGATCTCCCTTCCTTCGTGCGCCGGCGTCAATCCATATTCCCGTTTGTACGTTACTATATTTAGAAGGTCACTGCACGTTACTATTTTTAGATCTCCCTTCCTTCGTGCGCCGGCGATGCCGGCGTACACCCGGCAAAGCCGGGTCCCCGGCGACGGCCGGGTATTCGGCTCTACTTCTTCCCGGCGAAGCGGGTAATCATCTAGTGATCAATAAACCGTAACCATCAACATAACTCTCATTTCCTATGGGCCCATGTTGTCTTCCCGGATATCACGGTCCGTTAAACACCCGCCACTCAACGGTTCCGAAGCTCGTGCTTTGTTGCGAGTTAGCGAGTGGAACGAACGAGACGTGAAGTATTGGGAAATACTCTATTGAGTATTCTGATCGTCAGATTTTGGACAGCTGATCTATTTCTGTTGACAGTCATTCGATGCACGCTCATTACTGGTGATCCGGCTGATATTATGTCAAATGTCGGCCGTTGACCTGTGAATTTCTGTTATGAAAGTGCAGATGAAAGAGAAGCAGTGATATAACTAGACAGTTTCTAGTTTCCGTACACGATTGGATCCTGTCTCACACAAAACGGCTAATTTGCCACGAAACTTGAGACGTCAAAGTTAAAGTCCACAATCCACTGTGATTAAGTGCCAATGGACGTGTGTGTGTGTGTGTGTGTGTGTGTGTGTGTGTGTGTGTGTGCGTGTGCGTTCCTGCGAGCGTGCCTCTGTGTGTGAGCGTGCGTGCGTAAGAGCGTGCATGTGTGCGTGCGTGCGTCAGCGTCATAAATCTAAGAAAGAAATCAGCCAAGCAATCAGCAAGATGAAGGAACCACAGCAGAAAAGAGAGAAAATTGGAAAGAAATAAAAGTCAAGTTTCCACTCAAAATAACCACAATAATGGCATGCTCTCTCGTGATTTTCATTAAGGAGGTAAACAATTTTTTTTAAATCAAGAAAGACCATGATTGTGTAATTTTTGGAGACTCCATGCATCATTATTATCATCATCACGCTTCCGTAAAGAATTGATTCTTCATTTTGCTATTGCTTTATATTTCTGTTTTCTTCTCTTTTTGTCCGCCATCCTCCCTCCTCGTTCTACTCCTTCTCCTGCGTTGCATCCTCTTTTTTTCTCCTTTGCAATTCCTCTTTTTAAAATGGTATACTTAAAGGCACACTCAGCTTCCCGTAAACCATCACAGAAACTGTCAGGCTTTTACACACAATCATATTTTATCTCATGTCCTAACCACTAGGCTACTGCACCAATTGAGTAACAGAAGGAAAAACATTTATTCTTGAAGCAGCATGATTTATATCTATATCCGCCCATTGTTCAGAAGTGAATACATGTATAACTATTTCTTGGATGTCTGGTTTCAACTGCACAGAGGTTTGGAGAGATTCAATTACTGTTCTTGTCATTTTCTTGCATGTTGTAAATAGAGATATCGCAGCTATTTGCATAGCGCGAATGTCGTGTAGCATGACGGTGTAAACATGTACTGCGATTCCGTGAAACATGTTTGCAAATAAAGGCAAATTTTAATGTCAATTTTTACGTTTTTGCAAAGCATGAATAGTAATTCAAGCGTAGAATGATATAAAATTATCTTTTTTTTTTATCTTTGACAACACTGGTGAAGTGGCCTAGCGGTTAAGACATCGGCCCCGACATTTCGAGGCCCCGAGGCCCTGAGTTCGAATCCCTGTCAAGTCGTTTATTTTTTCTGCTCGATCCTTCTTGACAATTATGCTCAGCTCTGAGAGAGCAAACCGGATGTTACCACTGCAAAATTCAAGCGTTAACGGAAGCTCTCAAGGTCATACACGCCGTATAGGTGGGGTTTCGGTTAGTGTTTGCTGTACAGAAATCTGTACATGATTGTGTCCCTATTTTTCAACCTCGTATAGCCCCGGAAAGTCATAAATAGACCACAGCTTTAAACACTCACCGATTGAGAACATCATAGGTGCCCTCCGTAAAGAGCGAGCAATTTTCAAAGAATTTATGTTTGCGTGACCAGCCGGATTGTCAACCCACAAACGGACGCCTCGTTATAACGCTAGACCTAACTTTTAAAATCTAAATAATATATTGACAGCTTGTTACACAAACATTCTTAAATCATAAAAGAATTCTTTTTTCATCAAGACAAGATCAGTACAACACACAAGTTTTGAAAGTTTAAAAAAAAGGTAGCCCGGAAACGTGTCCCGCAAAACGTGTTTCTCGTAGCAGGCAAATGTTCTGCATGTCGCCAGTTTCTTTGAACGGTCAACCTCCACCGCTCAGTTCGTGTGACTCGCAGCCGTTTGTTGCGTTTTAGATTCAGAGGTACACAATAACGTGCTATTGCAGATACAGCGAGTCGCATTGAAATCACAAACTGACTAACTAAATTGTGAAAAAAAAGGAAAGTGGATCACACGGGTTCACGATGGCTCAGGGGTTAGATAAACCACGAAAACAGGTGTGTGGTTTACGCGAGCTAAATAACCATTCAAACGAACTGTGTCATTTAATGCTATTAAATGCTATTGCAAGTGTGTTCGATTAGGTTAGAACTGTTTTTTTCATGAGAAGATTTAAATCGTTCTGTAAACCATTTGAGACAGACTGGGGCTTTAAAGACAATAACTTTGATTAAATTAATACTAAAACATTATAGTATCATTTTGCTTTCAAATACATTTCTTCTCGTGGAAACGATCATGTAAACAACCACAGATGTAAATCTGAACTTTTGCATCGGATAAGATCATCCTTCTGCTTCGAAACCGGCACGGTTGGCCTAGTGGTAAGGCGTCCGCCCTGTGATCGGGAGGTCGTGGGTTCGAACCCCGGCCGGGTCATACCTAAGACTTTAAAATTGGCAATCTAGTGGCTGCTCCGCCTGGCGTCTGGCATTATGGGGTTAGTGCTAGGACTGGTTGGTCCGGTGTCAGAATAATGTGACTGGGTGAGACATGAAGCCTGTGCTGCGACTTCTGTCTTGTGTGTGGCGCACGTTATATGTCAAAGCAGCACCGCCCTGATATGGCCCTTCGTGGTCGGCTGGGCGTTAAGCAAACAAACAAACAAAAAAATTCTGCTTCGACATATACGTACGAACCACAAATCAACCGCATGAATGCTTTGTGCGCAGAATGGGAGTTTTTGCTAAAAGTAATGTACGTAAGTGGCACCTGAATCAAACTGGTGAATTATTTCAACGAGCAATTATCACAGAAAGAATCGGACAGTCGGGATCAATGAGAGAGAGAGAGAGAGAGAGAGAGAGAGAGAGAGAGAGAGAGAGAGAGAGAGAGAGAGAGAGAGAGAGAGAGAGAGAGAGAGAGAGAGAGACTGATCGAGATACAAACAACGAGAGGCACACGACTACTCTCTACAACCCTATCTTTTGCTAACACAAGAACACAGACAGGCTATGAGCAAACTACGTATAAGTGCCCATGACTTAGAAATCGAAAAGGGCAGATACACGGGAACACCAAGGGAGGAAAGACTATGCAGAAACTGTGGAGTGGTGGAGGATGAACTTCACTTCCTTGATTCATGTACAATGTATGCTCATCTCAGGCAACAGTTATTACCGAATACTTCCACCGGCAGTGATGAAATACGAGTCAGTTCTCTGTTTACTGACAGCGACATCCAAAGGCAATTGGCAAAATATGTGTACGATTGTTTTCAACTACGCAGATGCAATGCGTCTTCCGACTGTCCTCAATAACCCATGCTCATCTTCAGGTCCTCTTTGTTCACCCTGTTCCACTTGGTTTTGTATTACATGTATGTTATGTTATATTGCTATTTTTTCCTGTACTTATGTATCTTGAATGTGTCAATAGGCTATGTGCTTTAATGACAATACATTCTGATTCTGATTCTGATTCTGATTCACACACATACACACACACACACACACACACACACACACACACACACACACACACACACACACACACACACACAGACACTCACACACACACACACATACACACACACACACACACACACACACATGCATGCACACACACACACACACACACACACACACACACACACACACACACACAGCAAGTCAGTCAGCCAGCTACCAACACAGACACAGGAAGATGTACAACTTCAACACTAAAAAAAATAATATCCCATGCGTCAAAACAACCATTGACAACAATACCACACTAATTAAATTTCGTTTCCTCCATTCCCTATTGGTGTCTAAAACTGGACGGGGGATGGTGCCAGAAATACTGAATATTTGATGGCGTCCAAGCATCGCTATCATAACGATACCTCAGAGCCATGCATTTTTCATGGCCTCGCGGTCAAGGCTTAAACATTGGCGTGTGTCGCACGTGCTTTGACACGTATGACACGTAAAAGCACAGTCCTTCACGTGAAACAGTTCAGCTTACCATCTCTAAACTGGCAAGGCTTTTACATGAGACAAGTTCATCCCCCAATAAGACAACCACCCAAAATCAACTGCCTGACTACTAGCTGTGAAGAGCTGGACATTTTTGACGAATTACTTTCTTAATGGCCACAAGTGTCGATCTACGAAATTCATTCATTAAAAGTGCCATATGTGACCCTCCACCACGAAATGAGTCGCATGACTGTCATCTTTGCATGATTTTCATATTTTTACATTTTCCTACAGAGTTGTTTATGCTCTATCCAGTGGTAAAACCCGTTTTAGAAAAAAACGAAAACTGTTTGAGTTATAAGCCTGAGACTAAGGTGACCCTCACACTGTTACCAGACACTCCCCGGACTTATATCAAGCCTAGCTAGCGCAGAACCGCGCGAGGTGACATGCGACTCATTTCGTGGTGGAGGGTCACATATATACACAGACAGCATCCAGGCTGCTGATTAGATGTATGTGACAAAGTGGAGGGATGATCGTATCCCACGTAAAGCCTAGGCAGATCTGAAAAAGTGGGCAGAACTGCCGTTTTGACCGGAAAGACTGCAGCTTTAAGCTTGCGTTGCTCGTTGTCACGTGCTTGCTTGAGCGAAGACTTGGCTGTGTCAATGATGATGATTGTGATTGTGTATATAATGATAACATCGACTATCACTTCTATCTCTATGATGACTACGACCATGTGTACAGGATAATATAAACACGTTCCTATTACGGGTTCTTCGTCGATTCCTTCGAGGACGACACTGATTATGATGAAGAAGAAGATGAAGATGATGATGATGATGATGATGATGATGATGATGATGATGATGATGATGATGAGGAGGAGGAGGAGGAGGAGGAGGAGGAGGAGGATGATTGTGGGAGGAGGATTGTGAGAACAAGTAGGATGAGGAGTTGTTGCGCAAGAGCGTAAGCTAGTATTGCACGCAGCCTGCGTGACTTGTCTCTTTTCTACTGATACGCTCAAATCATCAACACAAAATTGTGTCCGTGATGTAGATGTCGTTGTTGATGTTGATGCCACTGCTGCTGTTGTCACTTAACATAATAATTATGCACATGATTAGGTTGGGAGTGGAGTGGGTGTGGGGGTAAACGCACTGCTCCGTACATTCATTTTGATCGCCGCTGTACGTGACTTCGATCTTCAGCGTCATTTTCTTGAATAAGCATGATGCATTCGGCTGCTTCAGCTGATGACAATGCCCATAGTACCATCCGTCTATTCACAAGGATGGTCTTTAGTGGGCGGATTTACCAATGTGGGGATGGATACTTTGACTGTGCGTGTTTTACGTATCATAATACTGATTACCCGCTTCGCAGTGTACCGGCTTTGCCGGGAAGAAGTAGAGCCGAATACCAGGCTGCGCCAGGGACCCGGCTTTGCCGGGTGTACGCCGGCTTCGCCGGCGCACGAAGGAAAGGAGATAAACGCGCAAAACACTGGAGACCTTCTAAAAATAGTAACGTGCAGTGACCTTCTAAAAATAGTAACGTAGTAACGGGAATATGGATTGACGCCACACGAAGGAAGGGAGATAAACGCAAAACACTGGAGAAGATAAGGAAGAGTTACTGGGAATGGTGAAATGAACAGAAAAACCAAAATCGGTTCAGCGCTGCGCGCTGAGAGCACGTGTTGAAAATTCTCATCGACCAGGTTGTGTCTGGGGTGTAGCTGAATATGCCCACCAAATTTGAAGCAGATCCATCGAGAACTTTGGCCGTGCATCCCGAACAGACACACAGACACACAGACACAAGTCGTATATATATATAGAAGAGTATCTTCCCGACCCAGAGCTTTCCCTACTTAAACGGCAAGTATATGATACCATTTTGGAACATCGTTTTAGAGATTTTGACCTTTAATATATATACTTCTACTAGCGTGAACCACCACGTGCACTAAAATAGGCTCTTACGTGCGAGAAGAATATCCTTCAACTAAGACTCATTCCAGCAATCAACAGCCGGGCTGCTTCCTATGTATGGTGAGATTTTAATTGAATGAATTGACTTTGCATGTGTCGGTTACCATATCCATTCAGCCACAAAACAACAAATCCCGATCTGCACAGAAAGCAACTGTAGATTTTTGAAATGCGTCCAACTCGAAGGATGCTCAAGCAGACGCTTGGACATCAACTCTCGTCACTCATCGTCGCAAAATAAGTCATATATTATCTTCGACGTATTAACAATACCTGTCCCGATAAAGTAGCAAGCTACCGTGGGAGGACTTCAAACTCAGTAAGTCAGTCGGCTTGGACAGATGACTGCATGGTAATCAACACAAGATTGATTACATGGGAAGGAACATATTTTTTAAAACCTTTTTTCCTGCAGTGAGTGATAACCCCAGTCGGTTAGTTTATTCATGTTACGCGCCCCTTGGACTAAGGATGCAATTTTAAAGCAATTTCATGCAAGAAAGACTCATTTGTTCAGAACAGATAAGATGGTTTGTAGTGATGGATGTTCTAGAATTTATATCTCGCACGGGGTCACAACGTTTGGTTAACTTTCAAGGGTTCGTGTGCAAGTTACTGTGAGGTCATATAAATCTATATTGCTGTTGTTTGTGGTCTTGCTACTGAAAGCTTAAGTTTGTACGATACTTTTAGGAATAAGGCGTTTCATAATTATGTCAAATATTTTGGACTGAACTGGAATCCATTAGTTGATGTTGGTAAGCTTAAACAACTCAGTCTGAGGAAACACAGACTCAAACGCCCAGTTCACTTTCTAAATTCAACTTCGCTTTTGGCACGATGTTAACACCTCTACCGACCTCATCAACTATTGTGAATGTATCAGAGTGATAGCAACCGCTCCATTTATCACGTGCTGCGTTGTCACACACACACACACACACACACACACACACACATGCAACACATTCCCTCCCACCCAACGTCAATGGATTACCCACATGTTCCCAGCATGATGTTAGCCTGTCTATCGACCACCAAGACCACTGTAACAGCATCAGAGTGATATCCACCGCTACATTTATCACGAGTTGGTCCACTAATGTTTCCACAGGGACAAATGACCTGCAACTGACCTCGGCTTCTGCGCATGCGCAAGCGCCACAGCCCGTTATTATCCTTTTAGCGTACATGTTTGTGGTGGAAATTGGTAGTTAGAGATTGTATGCAGGCGAGGATGCGGGGGTTTATCTTTGTGGGGGATGGGTTAAGAGTAATGATGTATGGGTTCTGTGGTGAGTAATTGGTTGATTTGTGTTGTTCTATGGGGTCTCTCAACACTGAGGAGTCGGTTCAGGGCCATCACATTTTTTCCGATCTAGACAACGGCCGCATCTGAACAAATGAACAGAAGCAACAACTGGATGGTCCAGGTTTGACTCAGCTGAAGAAAGGCGAGCAACACTAATGGGCCGGTTCAGGGTCATCACATTTTTTCTCTCGGTCAAGACAAAGACCGCATCAGATGAACAAACAAATTAATAGGTGACAACTATTTTTTTTTATTTTTTTTTTTTGCAATGATGTTTAGCCATAGTCCGTTATACGCGTAGGTGTGCGAGAATATGTAAGCGCAGTGCTTTAAAGATGTCCATGTGGGAATGTGTAAGTGGGCGTAGTCGAATGTCCATGTGGGAATGTGTAAGTGGAGCATATAAGAATGCCCATGTGTGAATGTGTAAGTGGAGCGTATAAGAATGTGTAAGTGGAGCGTGGTCGAATGTCCATGTGTGAATGGGTAAGTTGAGCGTATAAGAATGTCCATGTGTGCGATGTGTAAGTGAGACATGGATGTGTTCATGACTGAATGCGTAAGCACAATGCAAGGAATGGCCAGAGAGGTATGTGGGAGGTGTGTTTATAACCTGCCCTGTTATATAGTGCAATATGTCTTATGTAAAAACAATGTCCTGTTTGTATTATTATTATGTACCACGCCTGAATTTCTCTATGAGATAATAAAGTATTCTTATTCTTATTCTTATTCTTAGACATGCAATTGTCATAAATGGTCGAAGTTTGACTTTGTCGAAGAAAGTTAAGCAACACGGCTAAGGGCCATCAATTGCTTTTCGGTCAAGAAAACGACCGCATCAGAGGAATAAACATGCACATGAATATTAACAACAACACCAACAACAAGTGTCATGGATGGTCGACGTTTAACTCTGTTGAAGAAGGTTCTGCAGAGTGGAGTTTTTTTCCCCACAGTCGTTCAATAAAGGTTTTTTATTTAGCGCTTTTGCGTACTGTACGTATAATCTACTGTCTTCGATCAAAGGTACCATGTTTTTCGTGTAAAAGGGCATGTACACCACCACAAATCTATCGAGGCTTTCACAGAGAATCCACCCACTTGGACACATACTAACAATCATAAAGTCTGACTGTTTTCTGTGACGAATTGTGTTTCTTTTTTTTCTAAACCTGAACCGAAATCTTTAAATCGAGTTTGAAACCGAAATCACAACATGAAACCGGTACTCAGGGTTTCAAAATCAAGAGGGTAATTCCTTTCTGTGCCACGAACCTATAGCCTTGATTTTGGTCACTGTACATAGCTCATTAGGAATGGCCCATTCTCATTACAAATTTCCCTACCACGGACATGTGTACTCACTGAAATCACCGATGTCAAATCCTGGGTTAACCTTCTCATGGGAAATTTAGAGTTCGCTGCAACTCTAACTGATTGGACAATGATTTCAGAGGCCTGGGCTGTGCTGTCCGGTTAAAGATACAGTACTTCTCGTGTGAACTGTTATGTGCTCCACAACAGACCTGTCCAGGTTTTCACTTGGCATAAGAGCATCCGCACCCTTGGACACATACCCAAAATCAACAGACTGGATGCTCTTTGTGCACAGTGGGAATTAGAACCGATCCACACACACACACACACACACACACACATCCACACACACACACACACACACATCCACACACAGACACACATACACATACATCCACACACACACACACACACACACACACATCCACACATATACACACACACATCCACACACACATCCACACACACACATCCACACACACACACACACACACACATCCACACACACACACACACACACATTCACACACACACACACATCCACACACACACACACACACACATTCACACACACATTCACACACACACACACATCCACACACACACACACACACACATACACACACACACATACACATACACACACACACACAAACACACACACAGAGACACACACACAGACACACGCACACACACACGCACACATCCACACACACACACACACATACACACACACATACACACACACACACACACACACACACACACACACACACAACCCCAAGAAAGTCAACCCGATGGAAGAAGAGCATCTTCAAACCCGATGGAAGAAGAGCATCTTCACCTTAAACACATGGCATCCTCACACTCACACCTACAATTAACAGACTGGGTACTCTCTGTACACAGACAGAGGGCATTTGTTATTAATGAATTAATTGTTTTGAGAAATTAATTAATAAAAACAAATCCAACTGACCACAGCAAGCAGTGAGAATGTTGATGTGTGGTATGTGTCTAGGCAAAACGATGCTAGTAGCCTATGAAAACGCCTGGACAGATGTGTGGTGGTGTGTGCATGGTTGCCTAAACGAGAAGGACAGTACCTTCGGCGTCATTCGCTACCCCTCCCCGGCACTTTAGTCAGTGGGGAATTGGTCTAATCAACCGCAATTAAGGCATGTAACGGCTCTGGGAGGGGTCGAGAGTGTTGTACACACGCACGTACGCCAGCACTCGGAGTCGCTGTTCTTGAATAAACAAATCTTGGCACACTGGAATCCTTTCTGCTTTTTGTTTCACCATTAAAAATACAAACAAAGAAAAAGTAACCAACGACCAAGAAAAAAAAAGACGCTCACAAAGATTAAAACAACAAAAATGCAATAAATAGTACATAAATCAATGTAAAGAATACGATAGTAACTTTTGTGCACCGATCCATAGAAAACAACAACAACCGCCAGAATAACCTGAACAACAACAACACCAACACCAACACCACCACCAACAACAACAACAACAAACAAACAAACAGACTAACAAGACAGACAGCCCCACACTACGGCAAGCAGCCGATGGAGAAGGCAACGTTCCATCCATCACACGTGACAGACGAAGAAGCCATCAAACAGCAATAAACGCGGACCCCACGATTAAGTTACTCTCGCGACTTGCACAAAGCCACAGACTCCATTGTCAGTGCCAGGAATTCATTTGTCAGGAGAGCATCTTCTCGACCTTTTCGGATGAATAATGAGGCGGTCAATCTATGCTAATGTGGGTGTTGGATCTACAGCAAAACAGGCCCATCTGTTTCTCAAGTGTGCAAAGTTCACGAACGAAATTCCTGCTCTTGGTCATGAGTATTATTGTTCTCCTCTCCCCCCACCCCCGGGTTGCTCCCTCCCCCTCACACACACACACACACACACATACACACACACACACACACACACACACTGCCCCCCCTTCCCTCACACTTCCTCTTCTATCCCCCCCCCCCCCCCCTCGTACTCTAATCAATCTTACAATTTGTTTTCGTCAATACCGCGTACGGTCTCGGCCAGAGAAGTAACGTCTTCTTGTTTTGTACAGGAAGTAGGTCCTCACATTTCTCCAAGGAACGGTAATCCATAACGCACGCGGGGAACAACTGAAGGTACACGTTTGAGCAAAACACTTTTCAAGGTCTCCCGTCTGGCCCGTACATGCTTTTCACAGTACTTTCTCAGTTGCTTACAAAATGGCATGTTCGCCTCTTTCTCCCCTCCAGACAATTCTATCATGTCGACACCAGGTCTAAGATTCGTCTTGCGCAATTGAACAAGATGTACTGGTTCTTGGATGAGCGAGCAGAACTGGTACATCGAACAAGAGCTGTGACAGAAAAAGACGAAACAAAGATGCAGCCCTGAAAGTCCAAACAATGGTGTATTAGCCTTTGGCTAGTGACTCTGAAAATGTACTAGCCAGAGAGAAAACTTTACTAGCCAAACCAACAATTTGTTTCAGCAACTTTACTCGCATTTGGTGAGTAGATGTATGAGCTCTCACCTCGTTCCTTTTATTTTATTAACCGTGCCACACCGTCGAAAAGCACGTAAACCACAGCAGCTCGCTCATTTGTGTATCCCTCTGCTTCCTTTCTATCTGTACTTAAATGTCCGAAAAAAGACCAGCTTTCTTGGATTATTTACCAAAACTAATTTGCCAAAGTTAAGGAGGAAGCAGGCAAAACTCTGTCAATGATCTGTCCTTTTAACGCTCTTATTCATCGTTCAAACAGTGTTACGCTGTCGACAACAGGTCTAAAGCTCGTCTTGCGAAATGTTAAAGAGATGTGAGGACCTTTTCTCGGTCCTTTCATTCCATAAATCATGCATTTGTTTCCGTCAAGAAGCAGCTGAAAAAACATCGTCTCTTTCTTGTATCCCTTACCCACCCTTTCTGTCCTCAAAACAGCCCATCTTTGTCGGGTTTACTGCTTTTTTTGTTTGTTTGTTTGCTTAACGCCCAGCCGACCACGAAGGGCCATATCAGGGCGGTGCTGCTTTGACATATAACGTGCGCCACACACAAGACAGAAGTCGCAGCACAGGCTTCATGTCTCACCCAGTCACATTATTCTGACACCGGACCAACCAGTCCTAGCACTAACCCCATAATGCCAGACGCCAGGCGGAGCAGCCACTAGATTGCCAATGTTAAAGTCTTAGGTATGACCCGGCCGGGGTTCGAACCCACGACCTCCCGATCACGGGGCGGACGCCTTACTACTAGGCCAACCGTGCCGGTTTGGGTTTACTGCTGTGACCAAAGAAACAAAGCAAACACGAAAGCATACAAAACAAGAAATTCCTTCGAGGTAGGAAAAACACCCCCCGTTGGTCAAAGGGAAATAACCATTCTCACTGCCACCAACTGAGAAGGTTATTTCCCTTTGACACTCTATAAGTCCTTGTAGAATCTTAATCCACCAATAACTCCCTAACCGTTTGTTTGACTGGTCCCAATGTTTGTAAGGACCGTCTCAGGAATGTATAGAACCTGTTCACCAAGTTTGGTGACGATCGGTCCGTTCATTCTTGAGATCTATATGCGAACACAAACACACAAACACATCGAGCGAAACCTATACACACCCCAAAACCGGGGGTGTAATAAAACAAACACACTAAACCAACAGCCGAAATAGGACAAGTTACCGAGAAAGAACCGCTTCCATTAACCATGCATGTGTTTCCGTTCAGAAGCAGGTGATAAACGTCGCCTCTTTCTTGTATCGTGTTGCACCCTTTCTGTCCTTAAAATATCCCCCCCTCCCCCTCCACAAAAGCGCAGCGTTCTCGGCTAACTTAGTGTGATACATTAAAAAAATAAGGAAACAAAATTAAGTTACTGACAACAACATTGTGTGTTTGCTTCCGTAGAGAAGCAGATGAACAACATCGTCTCGTTCTCGTATTTCTTATGTCCGTAAAAACAAGGTGCAGCTCTTTCGGGTTGCTGCTTTGATGAATCAAAACCATGGGAAGCAGACACGTAACTGACAAAGAATCTTGTTTATCTGCCTTTTGACGGGAACAAATGCACGTTTCCTGAATCTCGTTGCAACCTTTCTGTCCTTAAGTGCCCCCACCTACTTCCTCTCCAAAGCACAGCTTTCTCTGCTTTCTCTGATAAATTAAAGAAAGAAGGAAGCAGACAAGCTACTGACAAAGAATCGCATCCTTTCCCGACTCTTTCACTCAAATAATCATACCCTCGCGTCTTCTCAGACTATTGCTCGGCTGTCCAGGTCAGTCTAGATGACACTGAGATACAATCCACATATTTCTCCCAAGCCAGACAGAAAAGGTCAGCCGATGGCAATGAGAGAGACAAATTACGGATTGTTCGGGAAGTCTGGCACTCAATCCCTGGTGTCCAGGCACCGTCCAGGATGCCCCAGGAAACCCCGGGACCCCCTCCCCCCCCACACACACACACTCCTACCCCCACCATCACCACCCGGCCACACACCATCTCCCATTACTAGATGACAGTGTTCAGACTCAATTCCTTTGATGGTGCGTAATGAAGCTGGAAGCTAAGAGTCAGTTCTCGCTCAATCCTGTCATTGCTTCCTTTTGATGGCATTGGCCGCGTACGCCACACTTTTTATGGCTGGGTGCACGTGCAAAAGGAGATTCTTCTCGACGGGGGCACAGCGGACAAAGGGGTAAGGGGTTAACGAACGAAGGTGTAAAGCGAACAATGTCTTCTTTTGTTGCCGTCATTCCCCCCGTGGTGCAAAGAACAAGGGCCAAGGAACGGAAGTATGAAGCGAATAATGTCTAGTCTTGTAATGAAGCTTATTAAATAAGACACGTTACCCTTTTGATTATGATTGCGAAATCGTCTACCGTCGGTGGAGCAAAGAATAAGGGCCATCGAACAAAAGTGCCCTTAAGCGACTAATGTCTTGTCTTGTATTACAGCTTTAACAAAGAAGACACAGCATTCTTTATACGGTATGCCCAACCGTCTTCGGTCGGTGGAACAATGAACAAAAGGTTAACGGCCAACGAATGAGGGCGTGAAACAATGTCCTATATATGTCTTGTCTCGCAGCTCTTGTTTTTTGGGGTATTGTACATGGACACAAAATAAAGTCCTTTGTGTTTAACTGATGCAACTATGACCTTGCCACCACATTTTGGATAAACAAGGTAGCGAAAACTTATTCGCTTGCACTGACAAACGATAATTGATTATTGTAATTCAATCAAGTTTGCGTTTTAATGAAACAGATCCTGTGATTGGTCAGAATGCCCCAACTCATTAAAAATTACAGGTGACTAATTGTCGATAGCCACTCGCTAAAAAATCCATTAACAACCTGCTGGCGAGGCGCATTGATACAACCTCAACTAGTCTCGGTTAGCTTTAAGGGTCATTTTACAAGTAGGAAATATGAAGTACCAACGAAATACCGAGACCATAAGGTATGCGAAGTGATGACGTCGAATACGTGACGTAAGTTGATGCATGAATTCTTTCGGACTCCCCCCCCCCCCCACCTCCCTGGCGGAGAAATAGCCTCACGTTTTCTGGTGTAACTTCAAGACATCTCCTTGGAAACTTCTTCTTTTGCTCTTTTCTTAAGAAGAAACGCAGTTCCCACTGCAAAACTAAAGAAACGCCAGAAATATTTGACAAAGATGGACTGGACAGTCACTCAGTCAGTGAGAACAAGTGGTAGGTCACCTCGGACAATCAGTGACCGCCGCCATTTGGACAAATTAGGCGTGTAATATAACTCGCTCCGCCAATCACCATGTTCACGTAAGCAGTCTCGCTCACGCGGTGGCGGTCGTCCAAGACAGCGTCAGAGCTAAGTCACAATGACGTCATATAAAGGGCACAACAATCGCCGTGGTTAAAGACACAAGGTTGTGCTTTTCTGGTGATGATTTGTTGTTGTTGTTGTTGTTTGTTTGTTGTTGTTTTTTTGTTTGTTGTTTGCGTTTTGCCTTAAAAGATGAGCAAATCCAAAAACCAAGAGACTGCCAACGTTTCAAAATTCAGAATAAAAAAACCAAGAAAGATAAATTGTTGAAACGTTTTTATTGACAAAAATACGTTACAATCACAAATATATCGACCCAACGGCCAAGATACGTTTTGTGTGACTATTTGTTTGTCTGTTCACTTAAAAGACCGTTGGGTCGATATATGTGTGATTGTAACGTATTTTTGATAATAACAACGTTCCAACAACTTACCTTTCTTGTTTTGTTTTATTTTAAAAGATGAGGACAGTGTTAGCGTTTGAGGTGAGGTGGGGAAGGTTGGGAGAAGATCGAGTGGCTAATTGTTTATTGAAATTGCATGTTTAATGTTGTGCACTGTTGAATTGATTACCTGGTGTATTCGAGAAATCTAACAAGTAGACGGTGGAGTAGCTAATTATTGCAGGTATTGGGTTCTTGTGTGAATTATGTATCAGCTCTGTATTTTTTCAGGAACTGTAGACTAATTAGCTGGTGCACTTGAAAAGTCAACTTAATCCTGTGCGTACAGTGAAGTATCTAATTATTGCAAGTCTGATATTTTTGTGAATGATAATATTGCGTTTTAATCTTCATCTCACAGCACACTTCATCTGAAATTTGCAATGATTAAAAGATTAATTGTATTAGAGGCCTGATCATGCTGCGTCTTAAAATAGACTTTCTTTCCTCTCCAAGTTTGAATGATGTGTGCAAAAGACTGCGTCATAAGTGAACACTGTAATTCTGTTTTTGCCTTTAACTACTGTATTTGATTTTCACACATAAGCTTACAGAACGTGTCGGCTTTTATCTTTCGCGAGATTCTGAAAACTACGATCTTTTTTTCGACGACATTTCTGCTTTTATTTTCTCCAGAATTAAAAACTACGATCTATCATCTGTGACATTATAGCTTTTATTTTCCCTTAGATTCTGACAAACTTCGATCTATCTCACACAATCGGGGCTGGTCGAAAACAAAGCCAGTCTTGCAGATTTGTTGTAATCTGCGAAGTATTCAATCACACATGATCTATTATATTTTCTGCGACATTTAGGCTTAGAAGGATTTCAGATTTTGTCGAACTACGATTAATTCCTGTAGATTCACACTTGTCAAATCACGGTCTGGCTATATCAGATTTGCAGCAATCTGCCAAGGGTCCAGCTATACACGGAAGATAAATGAAAACAACGTCTACCCGGCGGCCGTTAACCTTTTCAATGAACTGAATCTGTTTTACAGGGACTAATTCATGTAAAGTCATCCTCCCACTATCTGACATTAAGCGAAAGAG
>NC_090247.1:59286184-59293684 GCF_037325665.1 Littorina saxatilis
TGTTTTCCGGAAATTGCGAAGTTAACAAGAATACCGGCAGAAAAGCGCGCTTTCCTGCTTAGCACAATACGCCACCGCACTAATCTGGCGTGTCAATATCACTACGTTTTGGACGTGGAAGGTGAGCGATTTCCTTCACGCGGGGATTGACGACGCTGTACTGTCTGTGTTGACGGTCTAAAAATAGCCCAACCTCTGCTTTGAGACACATGTTTACCGCCCTCAGCTAATTCAAGAAATCACCCCCCTCCTAGGTACACGTGCACTCAAGTTAATCTCTACTTTGACCTGTGTGCCAAGAGTCAGATGAGAGAGAGAGAGAAAGCGAGAGAGAGAGAGAGAGAGAGAGAGAGAGAGAGAGAGAGAGACACACACACACACACACACACACATAGACAGACATAGAAAGATAGAAGCGGAGAGACTCAGTGGGAGACACAGACAAAGACATAAGAGAGAGAGAGAGAGAGAGAGAGAGAGAGAGAGAGAGAGAGAGAGAGAGAGAGAGACACAGAGAGAGAGAGAGAGAGAGACAGAGAGACAGAGACAGAGAGAGAGAGAGAGAGAGACAGAGAGAGAGAGAGAGAGAGAGAGAGAGAGAGAGAGAGAGAGAGAGAGAGAGAGAGAGAGAGAGAGAGAGAGAGAGAGAGAGAGAGAGAGAGAGAGAGAAATGTAACAAGACTTTATTTCTGTTTGATTTGTAATATGTTGGGAAGACATATTTATCAATTGATCAACAAAATACAACATAATACAAAACGACACAACATTGTTAAAATCATAATTGGCCAACGTTGAACGTTTACGAAGGCCGGCCTCAATCTTCCCGCGCCGTAGACCAGATTAATAGGTGCTTGATTTTGGTATGTTGATTTACATAACATTAAACCTTTCTTGGGGTTCATGGTCATGGCAACAGCCATATTAATATTATATGATGAATAATTTTACATTTCAGCATATGTGAATTACATGTCATCATACCAAACTGTCATACATTTTTATTCCTACATTATTCTGATTGATCACAACCAAACCTACTATCATTGGACACATCCAAATGCAAGCGCCTGTTTTTGACAACTTGCCATTGATCTAAAAATATATTTTTAGATCAGTGCAACTTGCTTGGATCTCTTGTTTGGCCTGTAGGTAAAATGTACAATGTATTTTCTGATTTGTGCACAAAAGCTTTATTTTTATTTTTTTATTAACATAACAATGATTAATGTCACTGTATGTTTGAAAGACCATGGAAATTAGAAAATAAATAACATTTTGGTTCATGATTTTTTCCTACACCTGTGCTGAAAATAAGACATAAGTCACTCAAATGCAGAGTAGTATGAATGGTTTGAGTTTGTTGCGGTTGACCCTGCACAGTTCGGCCTAGGATGTTTTTGTTGAACAATTTTGCCGTCACACCTCCCATAGGGTGACGTATTTCACAACTTCCTGTGTTACACAAACTCAGTGATGACCAATTTTGCCTTCACCCCTCCCATTGGGTGACGGATTTCACAACTTTCTACTGATGAACAATGTTGCTTTCACCCCTCCCATGAGGCCCCCATAATAATATGCAGTGCGTCGTCTGTGCCGCTGAAACTGCGCAGGTATATTCTGCCCTTAAGCTTAAATTAGAGTGTATGCGTGTATTCTGCTGCCCTCTTTATATATTCACTATCGTGTATAATTGGTCGTTTTAGAGTTTACACTTGTCTATTAAGTTTATTTATCATTATTTTGAAAATGATTAAATCGGGTTAATCGCTTTGTAAAATTACATAATCAACGAAACATAAAAAGCACGAAAGCATAGTTATTAAGCATTAATGACAGAATACGGATGTGGTCTAATGCTTGCCTTGTGTCCTACGAAAAGTGGTATGTCGTCCGACCGATTCGAACATGCTGTCAAACATTTGATTTTAATAGCGAGCAAATCATTATGAGTCACGTTTTAGATTACTACTATTTATTTTACGTTTATTCATCTACAAATTATTGGGTCCGTTTATTGCTAATTACACTGCTAATTTATCACGAAGTTCAAAAGGCCAACAACAACAACAACAATGTAGAGAGGGGAAGGGGGAGAGAGGGGTGGGAGAGGGAGAGACAGGAGGAAGGGAGAGAGAGAAGATGGGGAGGACGATACAGAGAGGGGGGAGACAGGGGGCATAGTGAGAAGAAGGAGGGGGAGGGAATGAGAGAGAGATAAAGAGAGAGAGAGAGAGAGAGAGAGAGAGAGAGAGAGAGAGAGACAGACAGACAGACAGACAGCCAGACAGAGACAGGGAGACAGACAGACAGACTGACAGACAGAGAGAGGGTGATTGAGTACGTAAAGACACGATCCTCTAAACGGGCAATTTTATTTCTTTTCACTAGCTAATCGTTTTCGACTTTTTTTTTATCGCGCAGACATTTCCCCAATGGATTTTTTTTAACCGACAAGACAATTTAAGAATACAGAAAGCGGAAACCCACTGAAGATAGCAAACGATCTGTTTAAAATGAAAATTGCGTTTTATTGTGGTCAAGCGCCAAGTAAATTGGTAACAAAAATAAAACAAGTAAATTGAAGCAGTTTAAGGTAACAGTATCCGTTAAAGAATTAATTTACTTCTCAAGTTCAGAACTCGAGTTAACTATTGGTCGACTACACTAACAACACTTGTTTGGGTTTTCGAAAACATGAACTGGTATGAATAGATTTTCTTCAAAGAGAAAGAGCTCGAAAGTCCGAATGCCTGGACTGTGATTTTACTTAGTAAACATGACCCTTGACACATCCTGTGTGCATGTTTTTTGACAGACAGACAGACAGAATAACAGACAGACAAGACACAGACACAGACACAGACACAAAGACACAAACAGAGACAGAGACAGACAGACAGACAGACAGACAGACAGATGGAATGACAGACACAGACACAGACACAAAGACACAGACACAACCACACACACACACACACAGACAGACACAAAGACACACACTAACACACACACACACACACACACACACACACACACACACACACTAAGAGTAACACATACTCCACTCTTACAGTGGTGATCGACACAAAATATGGTCAGTTAGTACTCTTTCCTGAGGATCAAACTTTGAATGACGAAACGACACAGATCCAATAAGAAATCAATCAAGCGAATCTCCATGCAGTGAAGCGAAAAAAGCGAAAAAGCGTGGGTAGAATCACACGAATGTCTTCCAGGTGGAAAGTCGTTGAAGCAATTGTACACACCATGATTTTGTCTTCCAGATAGTGTAGAGCAGAGGCAGACGTACGTAGGTTTGTTTATTGTAATGGGTTGTGTATGTTTATGGTTATCATTTGCTTATCGATGTCTATCACATTTTTAATCGCCAGCAATTCGCAAGTCATTAGTCTTTCCTCTACAAACACCCCTTGTCAAGCTGTACGTTATGTCAAAGATGATTGCGAAAAAGAAGTCAAAACAGTCAGGAATGTTCTTCTTGCTCTGTTTCGTGGTGTCACTTTGTTCGCAGACAAATCATTGAACTATTTCTAAACCTGGATTTTACATGATTCGATCGACGCAAAAACAACAACTCAAATCAACAACAACATCAACAAGAACAACAAGAACAAAAACAACAACAACTGCAACAACTGCAACATCGACAACAACAACAACAACAACAACAACAACAACAACAACAGAGTCTGGCTGGAATAGGGGTGGGGGGGGGGGGGGCAGTATGTATGTATGTCTGTCTCTCGCTCTCGCTCTCGCTCTCTCTCTCTCTCTCTCTCTCTCTCTCTCTCTCTCTCTCTTTCTCTCTCCCAACTCCGTCTGTTTCTCTCTTACTCTCTCTCTCTCACTGTGTGTGTTTGTGTGTGTGTGTGTGTGTATATAATATATATGTGTGTGTGTGTGTGTTTGTGTGTGTGTGTGTGTCCGTGCGTGCTCGCGTGCGTGCGTGCGTGCGTGCGTGCGCATGATATACGTGCGTGCTTGCTAGTATTTATGTGTCCTAGTCAGGGCAAGTGGCAGAGCGAGAATCAACAACGCGGGAAAAATCATTGACAACGAACTACAGATGTAAACCACCCAGCTGTGACACCACTTCATTTATGTAACCAGAACACCGACTTCAGAGGGCGAGCTGTCTTCATTATGTCATTTTCACGGTGCTGTGGTGCACAGTTCATGATTGCTCCCGATCCGCAGCTGTCATAGTAAGAGTTGTAACGCAGGCACCAACATAATGTGTGTTTGTGTGTGTGTGTGTGTGTGTATGCGCGCGCGTGTGTGTGTGTGTGTGTGTGTGTGTGTGTGTGCTTGTGCGTGTCTGTGTGTCTGTGCGTTTCTGTGTCTGTGTGTGTGTCCGTATGGTTGCACTACCACCACCACTCCCGTTGCATTTTGCAATTACATTGCCACATGTTGTCCCGTAGAACATCAAGGAGATTCTAGGTAGATCATTGAACAGGTTGCAGAAAGACGCTCTATGAAAGCGAGAGACGATCTATGAAAGCGGGTGATCCTTCCCTTGAGAAGATTTAAAGAGACAGGAACCGCCACAAACAGAAAGACAACAACAACTTGTCTCTTGCAGCCTGCAGAGGAGTGAAAGTAAATATTCAATCCCTATAGAGACGAACATCTAGCGGAGAGAATCCCCGCAGTAAAATTGTGTCTACGAAAGAAGTATTGACACTTTGTGTTGAACAAATATGTAACAACCAGACGATCACTGAAACCTTGTAACTGCGATTTGTCTTTAGTTTTAGGCTCTCGCAAAGCCAAGTTATCTTTCCCTGGATACAAGATTTTAAAGAGTTAATTGAACTGCCGCAAGAAACTGTGTCTAAGATAGAACTATTGTAACTGTGTGCTGTACGACTAAGCTGCAAAAAACATAATACAAAAACAAAAAACAACAACAACAACAACCAAAAAAACATAGAAGAAGAAGAAAAAGATGAAAAAGAAAATAACTGATGTTACTTCGTGTTGTACAAGGGTACGAGATAAGACGGAATCTAGCACACGGTCGTTGACACCACGGAACTGCGATTGTTCGTGAATTTCAGACTCTCATTAAAGCGAGTAATGTTTCCATGGAGACGAACATTTAATGGGGGACGAAACCCCGCCGCCGCAAAAAAGGAAAACAAGTTTTTTTTATTAAAAATGCCAGAAAAAAACCAGTGTCAACGCAAGAAGTCACTAGTGTGTACACTTTTTGTTTCAACAACAACAACAACAACAACAACAACAACAACAACAATAACAATAACAACAACAACGACGACCGACGATGACGACGACGACTAAACTTGAAGTTACAGAGAAGAAGCAATGTTGGCAAAACAATACGAATAAACAAGATTGAACTTTGCACGACTTGAACATGTAAGCATGTTATGGCTGCGTTGGGGACATGCTCAGAGAGAGATGAGAGAGAGAGAGAGAGAGAGAGAGAGAGAGAGAGAGAGAGAGAGAGAGAGAGAGAGAGAGAGAGACAGACAGACAGACAGACAGACAGACAGACAGACAGACAGAAAGAGAGACATACCGGCAGACAGAGAGAAAGAAAGAAAAGAGAAAGAGAGAGAAAGAAAGGCAAGCACGCAAATTCAGATAATAAAGAAATATCAGGGGGGAAATACCATATTCTTTCTTCTGTTTCCGTCTCAGTTGTCGGTACTTCACAAATTAAAGACAGCAACATTACTTTCACACGACAATGAGTTTGTTTTGGTGTGCTTGCATATATGGTTTCTTATTGTGGCAATCTTACCACTACGGGAAAAAAAAGTCTTGAACAAGTCATTGGCCTGAAAGGTGAAATAAGAGCTAGGAAGCAGGCTGTCTGCTTAATACGTCTATATTAGGGACCTGTCAAAAACAAACTTTTTGAATTCTGAGACAGATCGCATCCTCTCGATGTACTCAAACTTCGAGACTTTGCCATGAGGCTGGCGACTCAGGGTGGTATGGCACGCAAGAACACTTTCCAACATGTTTTCCTTCCCACACATGATTCCTGTTAAATGATACAGTTTAAATCTGACAATAAGAGTCGAGCGCGTGTGTGTGCGTGTGTGTGTGTGTGTGTCTAGCAGTGTGTGTGTGTGTGCGAGTGTGTGTGTGTGTGTATGTGTGTGTGTGCGCGCGCGCGTACGTGCGTGCGTGCATGCGTATGTCAGTGTGTACGAGCAATTGTACATGCGTGTGTGTTACTGCATGTGTGCTACTTACGAACAGATATACAAACAAGCATCCACAATAATTAACAAACAATAAACAGAAAAACAACACACAAATACGCAAGAAATCTATAAAAGCATGACACAATGTAATCAGGTTAAAACATCTCACAAGTCCTGCACGCTTCGCGTAATCAGTGCTACAGCCCGCAGACACACCCGATCATATCAACACTCCATAAATCCATGTCGACTCTTCAAACACACCAGATATCACATGTCATCAAGCACTTCACACTGATAACAAGAAAAAGGGGGGTAGTAGTAGCGGTAACACTTACGTGTATCCTCCGTAGTGCCCGTAACTGTCATATTGAACAGACGAAGAAAGTGTCGTCTGCTTCGTAAAATCCCCTCACTCTAACACCGCCACCGTGCGCGGCATACTCCCAAAAATTAAAATCCAAAAGCGATTTAAAGTTTGCCCAAACACAGATTGCACTTTCCCAGATACGAAGGGACCTTGGGTGGGACAGACTTTCAGAAAAAAGTCCGTCCGCATTCCAAATGCTCGCGGTAGAATAAAACTCAAGTGACGAAGGCCAGAGATCGGCCGAAACGAAACGAGACGAGAGCCGTTGTCGGCCCGTGTGAGTGTCGTCTGCTTCGTGTTTGTGTCTCGATCGTTGTCGCTCGGTACCGCTCGGCTGCATTCGCTTCTCGGCCTCGGCCAACCCACAGGCGCTGCGTGAGTGCACATTTGATTGAATTTTTGCTGTTGGGGTGATAATTGTGTGTGTATGTATGGGTGGGTGTGTGTGGGGGGGAGGGGAGGATGGTGTGTGTGTGTGTGTGTGTTTGTGTGTGTGTGTGTGTGTGTGTGTGTGTGTGTTTGTGTGTGTGTGTGCGTGTGTGTGCGGGCGTGTACGTGTGTTCGCGCTTTTTTTCGAACCATCTGCGCAGATAGAACAAATGACGGACATGAAAGACTGAGAGGCTAAAAACATCATCATGGAAGTGCAGCCACACGACAGACTGATGAGATTAACACATACACAAACAACAGAGAGAGAGTATGCTAGTATGTCTCCCCAACAACAACAACAACAACAACAACATCAACAACAACAACAAAATAAACCCCTCTCCTTAGCAACCGTTCCTACAGTGTGCCAATGAGTTGCAACTTAGCTAGTAGTGAGGGCCCCAAAGGGTTTAAAATCGTGATCGTGATTGGCGTTTTTTGACCTTTCTGTGACCGTGATTGCCGAAATTTCCATTTCTGTGATCG
>NC_090247.1:59298684-59301184 GCF_037325665.1 Littorina saxatilis
ACTCCGGAGTAAAAATTTCGTACGAAATTCTTACTCCGAGTAAATTTTTCGTACGAGAAAAGAACTCCCCAAGGCACACAAAAATTACTCCCTCCACGAAATTTGTACTCCCCGTTTTTTTTACTTCCAGTAAAAATCTCGTACGCGAAAATGGGATGCGGACGAAGGGATAATGCCAATATGTGATCTCGCGCAAACGAATGTCGCGCTACCCTCCCTCCACCCCTTCCACCACCAAGACTAACAGGGAACAAGGCATCCTGACCTCAGGTCAAAATGATTTCGGCTCATTCTCTCCCTGACCGGATGCCTTGAGTCTCCTTGTCTGGCAAGGAAACCGATTTTTGTTTTACATATTTAGAGCTTTTTGTAATGTATTATTGACATAAGCAGATTCGCGATCGTCGATAATGATTTTTCATGGTGTTTTGTAATTTTTAAATTACAAAGGAATTGATATGTAAGACAGTTTCAAGCGAGATATTTTTTGCGGCTGTATTTACTCTGCAAACAACTCTAAATATGGCAAAAGTGTCACGTGATAATCAACCGTTTGGTTTCGGCGCTCACTGGAGCAGACGATTTTTTCTGTAACCAGTTGACAGTGATGAAACCATTATTACGGTCCCCTTCCGACAGCAGTCCCAAAATTTCGACTTGTTTTGACCTTAGAACGATGTTTTTATCATAACTGTGAAGAACAGAACGGAGATCACTGTCGAAGTCGGCCAATCTGCAATCATTTTCGTCTCGCGAACACTGATCTCAAATTTAGATCAGTGCTCGCGAAAAACATATGGGAGATAACTCTGTATTCTTATTTTGATAGATTCGCGTAGGACTGTAGCGTCCGGTCAGAGAGATAACTGGCGATAGCCGTTGAGCTATGACTGATCAGAATGGGGACAAGGGAGTATACATTTCGTACACCTGGCATGGGAAGTTAAATTGCTTGTGTTAGGGTGAAGTAATTTATTCGTTTAAATTCGTCAGGGGAGTAACATTTGTGTACGAAATGATTGTTTACTCGGAACTCACCTGTCGTGGGGAGTAATTTTCTCGTGTAATGGGGTAGTGCTCTTTTTGTAAAGGGAGTAACATTTTCGTACGAAATTTTTACTCCGGAGTAAAAATCTCGTGGGAGTAATTTGTTCGTTTACACCGGCCGTGCTCAGTAGACAAAATAGAATACATAACTATGTGTTACGTCATCATCAAGTACGTTAAGTACAATTTGTGACGTAAAGTACTCAGAAAGAAGCACACCACGCGCTGGTCGAGACTACTAACATCCATGCATATGTATATATGCGCATGCGCTTTCTGGCTAATAAGATTTGAGACGCCAAGAAAAGAAAAGATAACTATCTTCTCCGCCATAGTGCCTTCCCTTGGACTTCGTCGAAGCTTCGACGAATTCTAGTTCCGGTAGCTTCGTGAAGTGAGTTACGCTGAGTATGTTGGGTAGCTAAAGCTGCGGTCACCTGTGTAACCGTTATGTAACAAACCTCCCACGTCCGCTTTCTTGCATATGAGCATGTTTCCCGGATTTCTATACGAACATTCAACACGCCCGTAAGTATTTGAGGAAAGGAATGAGCAATTACTAATGGATTGATTGACGGATTCTTTATTGAATTCAGTCTAACTCTAAACAAAACCTCAAAATGCCAGGCCATTGCTTTCATCAACTTTTTTTATTTTATTTTAATTTTAGGGGAGGGGGGTAAAACCCCCCTGGTTGAGAGAGAGAGAGAGAGAGAGAGAGAGAGAGAGAGAGAGAGAGAGACAGAGACACAACACAGAGACAGAGACAGAGAGACAGACAGAGAGAGAGAGCGAGAGACAGACACAGAGAGAAAGAAAGAAAGAGAGATACGGATACGTAGAGACAGAGACAGACAGAACGAGACAGAGAGTCCAGGGCGATCAAAACCAAAATCCCGAAAACACGAAGAAACTTTCTCCACAATAGATGGCGCAGCGCATGTTCCATTCTGAGAACTTCATAAATACCACTTCCTGCTTCGCACGACTTAACACGGTGGTAATTTTCACACAAAAAAGATCCCCCTTATCGTGCAACATGAAGATGCTTTCACGACGCTATTTTCTTAACCCCGAGCAACAGGAAAGGACGCCCTGAATCAAACCACCAAGGGTTTCCAAACCTGATTAAGAGAAAAGGAACGGGGGGAAAACTGTCTCGGTTTCCCAATGGGAACGACCTGACCAAAGCAACACTGAGCAGCCCGTGTCTTTTCTTCTTCCTGGGTGTGGGGGAGACATCGAGGGGAGCTCCGCATCATCAAAGGCAGAAAAGTGGCTCCTGCAATTACATCAAAGGAGGTTTAAAGAAGCGGGGTCTGATCACGCTTCAGTGAGTTTTTAGGGGTGTTGTAAGGGGCGACCGACGTTTCGTGCTGCTGACGTCATTCCGCGTTGTGCGTCACTGTAAACAAACAAACCAGCGGCGGCCATGATTGATTTCCTGCACGCG
>NC_090247.1:59311184-59328684 GCF_037325665.1 Littorina saxatilis
CTCCAGTGTTTGTCAGAGGTTTTAACAAGGGTATTCACACTTCCACAACCCATACAAGTCAAGTCAAGTCAATATTTATTTAAAAAAACCCTAGGGTTACATGAATAAAATAAATAAAAATTGCAATAAACACGACAAAAAAGATTATACGTAATAATGAGACACAACACTTCTAATTAACCGAAAATAAATCAAGCTTAATTCATGACATAATAATTGTAATCATACTTTTTTTTTACAGGAAAGTATATGTTTCTGTGTTTGTTTTTGTTTTAATAAGAAACAAAAACGTGATCAAATAATCAGAACTCTTTCAAAATACTCTTAATAAAAAATATTAAATGCAATAACTTTCGTTTCTTTGTTAATTCAAATAAATAAATACATACAAACCCGACAGAGTTATTTTCGAAATTAGTCATTTCAGGTGTGCCGGAAATCTATTGTTGTGGTGATACAAGGTTATGAGTGCAACGTTTGATAATGTCCTTCCGTAATAATGGAAAAGAAGTGCCCAAGGCCTGCTGACCGCAACATCTTGTAAGAATATTCACGGATTATTCATTTAATTCTCAAGTTTGCAGTTGTCATCAGTCCTTGACGTTGTACCAATTATGTGGGAATTAACCTCACGGGAAAATATCAACAACAGTCCCTCGTTTCTTACAGGCGAGAATAGGCGAGACTGGCGAGTGGGGCGTTTCTTGGGCAGTTCTTGCCGCGAGTGACGCTAGGATTCTCGCCTCGAACGCAAGGTAGCTTTAGGCTTGCTCGCTTGGCGAGAAAACATGGCGGCGACGCAGGTGCCAATCTGATTGGCTGTCCATGGTTGTTTACCGACCAGTGCAGACGACCTTTACGGTATCAACCAATGGTGTTTATTTCTTGCGTAGCTAGCCATTAAACCGTTTCATAGAAACTCTCGCATCCTAGCTCCGCGAGCGGCTAGCCGAAAGAATATCTCGCCTGAAAGAAACACGCGTCAGGATGCTTCGAACCCACTGTCTCTCCCACACTCAAATCACGCCCTTAAAATAACATCTTTGTCTTTTCTTCTGTAGTCAGCTTCGAGCTATTGTTATGCCTATTTCGTTTTACAAAATCTAAACAGAAAGCGTCAGTCTGAATTAGTTATGTTTGCCCAGTACTGAAACTACTGCTCGGTCAGAGTTTTCAAAAGAATTATTCACTGCCTATTTTTAACAGAATACATACAAACGCGTCAGACTCAATTATATTTGTTTTCAACATCAATAATACTTCGGGGTGAAGTTTTTCAAAAACGAACCAGACTCTAACTTCCTGTCTATTTGATAAATACATCAGTCTGCGCGCTCTAATAAGAACAGAAATCCAATTTTACGGAATAAAGTTCAGCGTTAATGTCCTGTGCATAACTTGATTAAAATTCCATTAATGCAAAAAAAAAAAAAAAAAAAAAAAAAGAACAAGAAGCCTTTCGTCTGAATGCGTGGGTGCTTCGAAGTGTTGCTCTAGTTTGCCCTTTAAAATATACGGTTAATTCACTTTCAAGCAGAGTTTTCCCGGAAGAAAATTAAATAGAAAACTCACCAAGGGAACACCGCAGTGAAGAAATAACACAGACAAAGACACGCGCGCGCTTTCACATACACACACACACACACACACACACACACACACACACACACACACACACATACACACACACACACACACACACACACACACACACACACACACATCAATCAATCCCCACCGGCCACCCGCCCCTCACACTCACACATACAGACTCACACACAAACACACACACACACACCACGCACGCACGCACGCACGCACGTACGCACGCACGCAGACCCGCACGTACACCAACATGCACGTACACGTACACACATGCACGCTCGCACCCGCACACGGACACAGTCACACACACACACACACACACACACACACACACACACACACACACACACACACACACACACACACACATACACACACAAGCTCACACACACACACACACACACACACACACACACACACACACACACACACACGGGGCCGGACCAAATGAGTTGTAAGGGGGGGGGGGTTCCTCCTTTTTTGGGGGGACAAATCAACGAAGTGGCGAAGCCACAAGCGCGCGCCTGCAAAGCAGGCGCGCGAATTAGGGAGGTCCGGGGGCATGCTCCCCCGGACAATTTTTGAAAAACGGTTAAAATCTGTGCAATCTGGTGCATTCTGGGCCTTGTTTTGAGGGTTAAGAGCAGCATTGTTTTGGTGCTAAAACTAGTTAAAAAAAACCACACACACTCAAAGCAAGGTACATGCTTTTTCCAGGGGTGGGGTTCCGGAACCCCTGGAACCCCCCCCCCCTGGGTCCGGCCCTGACACACACACACACACACAAACAAACACACACACAAACACACACACATACACACGTGAAGGGAACACTACAGTGAAGAAAACACGCAGACTCGTACAAGCCCAACTCTTGTTGCTGCTAGCTTTCCACTGGGAGGAAGCGACCAACGTCAGTACAGTCATCTATTTCTCCTCAAAATGAATTCAAAATGAAAGCAAACTGTCGAATAGCCGGTTATTTCTCTTCCTTCTTGCTTCTTATATTCTACAAACACAAAAATCGAACCCCAGTGTGTTACTCTTCACTTCAGGACATAATGTATCGGCTCATTAGATTCAAGTGCGCATGCATGACTGCATTGTAAGCGCCATATTGACACAATAAATCACACCAGACCACACCGATCCACATTCTTTCTGGATCATATTGCAATCTATATACATATACGACTTGTGTATGTCTGTGTGTGTGTGTGTGTGTGTGTGTGTGTGTGTGTGTGTGTGTGTGTGTGTGTGTGTGTGTGTGTGTCTGTGTGTCTGTGTCTGTGTGTTCGCGATGCACGCCCAAGGTTCTCGATGGATCTGTTTCAAATTTGGTCACCATATTCAGGTACACCCTGGACACAACCTGGTCGATGAGATATTTCAACACGTGCTTTCAGAGCGCAGCGCTGAACCGATTTTGGTTTTTCTCTGGATCCATTTCCAGTAACTCTTCCTTATCTTCTCCAGTGTTTTCAGCGTTTATCTCCCTTCCTTCGTGTGGCGTCAATCCATATTCCCGTTACTACGTTTTTTAGAATGTCACGGCACGTTACTATTTTTAGAATGTCACTGTCCACAACGCTTTCATCCCGGCGAAGCCGGGTATTACTCTTCCTTATCTTTTCCAGTGTTTTGCGCGTTTATCTCCCTTTCTTCATTCGGCTCTACTTCTTCCCGGCGAAACTGTACCCGGCGAAGCGGGTATTCATCTAGTACATAATATGCTTGCTGCACTCATGGATGTTGCCTATGTACATTTGGCTCGATACAGTCAAAGAATCTGGTCATGTACATTTGGCTCGATACAGTCACAGAATCTGGTCATGTACATTTGGCTCGATACAGTCACAGAATCTGGTCATGTACATTTGGCTCGATACAGTCAAAGAATCTGGTCATGTACATTTGGCTCGATACAGTCACAGAGTCTGGTCATGTACATTTGTCTTGATACAGTCACAGAATCTGGTCATGTACATTTGGCTTGATACAGTCACAGAATCTGGTCATGTACATTTGGCTTGATACAGTCACAGAATCTGGTCATGTACATTTGGCTTGATACAGTCACAGAATCTGGTCATGTACATTTGGCTTGATAGAGTCACAGAATCTGGTCATGTACATTTGGCTTGATACAGTCAACGCATCTGGTCATGTACATTTGGTTTGATACAGTCAAAGAATCTTGTCATGTACATTTGGCTCGATACAGTCCAAGAATCTGGTCATGTACATTTGTCTCGATACAGTCACAGAATCTGGTCATGTACATTTGGCTCGATACAGTCACAGAATCTGGTCATGTACATTTGGCTGGGTACAGTCCAAGGATCTGGTCATGTACATTTGGCTTGATACAGTCCAAGAATCTGGTCATGTACATTTGGCTCGATACAGTCACAGAATCTGGTCATGTACATTTGGCTCGATACAGTCAAAGAATCTGGTCATGTACATTTGGCTCGATACAGTCACAGAATCTGGTCATGTACATTTGGCTCGATACAGTCAAAGAATCTGGTCATGTACATTTGGCTCGATACAGTCAAAGAATCTGGTCATGTACATTTGGCTCGATACAGTCAAAGAATCTGGTCATGTACATTTGGCTCGATACAGTCAAAGAATCTGGTCATGTACATTTGGCTTGATACAGTCAAAGAATCTGGCCATGTACATTTGGCTTGATACAATCTAATATTCTGTCTATGGGCTTCATACAGTCAAATTTGTTGCCTATGAAGTACTTTAAAATGCTGCGTGTGTTACCCCCCACCCCCTCACTCCTCCCTCTCCCCCCTCCCATCCCTTCTCCTCCTCTCCCATTCAATACCGAGAAGTTACCAATGGAGGCAATACCAATGTACAATTCATTTCGAAGTATTTCTCGTCTGATCTACACCCTGTCCCACAAACGTCCGTAACTACACACCACCATCACACGAAACAGAAGAAGCAAAAACAGACAAGAAGGATCGGCCCATCTTCAGCTTTATCAATCAATGAGGGCATTACAGGACGAACAGACATGGGGTTTCCATGCTTGAGCAACCCCCCCTCCTGCGTTTACCATAACTTTTACCATCTCGGATCTGCCCAGCCTTTTGCAAGAGATGCCCATCCCGACATTAAGACACACTCCTTCCCGCGTAAACGGTCATGTTCAACGACTTCAATCTGCCCAAGCGTGTGTGTGTGTGTGTGTGTGTGTGTGTGTGTGTGTGTGTGTGTTTGTGTGTGTTTGTGCGTGTGTGTGTGTGTGTGTGTGTTTGTGTGTGTGTGTGTGTGTGTGTGTGTGTGTGTGTGTGTGTGTGTGTGTGTGTGTGTGTGTGTGTGAATCTGGTATCAAACAGGAAGGTGTGTAGTATTTTATCTGTTCTTCTTTTTAAATCTAAAACCATTCATTCGCTCGGCTTCCTGGCGAGTGGGCGAACACGTACACTGATTTCATCAAGATAAGGATTTTTGTGACTATTTGTTTGTCTGTTCACTTAAATTACCGTTGGGTTGATATATTTGTGATTGCAACGTAATTGTGTCAATAACAACGTTCCAACAACTTACCTTTCTTGTTTTGTGATTCTTCTTTTTAAAGCCTTGGCAGATACGTGGTAGCGAACGTGATCGCTTACGTCGAGAAATTCACTCATCTCAAGTATTCCAACAGGAAGCAGACATGATCTCAGATCTGCTAAGTGTTTTACACTGGATAAGAGCATCTGTTCATTTAGACACATACCAACATTAAACACCCCGACGGCATCCTGTGCGATGTTAGATGCTTTTGATGAGTTAATGTCTCCATTACATTTAAAAGTAGAAGTATGGTCATGTCCCATGTTATAACCTGGGAAGATGTACAGGGTGGGCCATAAAAAGTGTCCACATTATTTTAATTTGTTAATATTTTTCCTGTAAAGTGATATTTTCTTTTCTGTTTCAGATAGAATTTGAGACAAGCATCTTAGAATTCTTTTAAAGCCTGAATGGATCGCATTCCAGTACAGGAAAGGACCAAAATCGTTGAACTTTACTTTGCTACCAATTCTGTGGTTCTCGCCCAGCGCGCTTTTCGGAGAGAGTTCCCTGGCACACACTGTCCATGTGCGAGAACTGTGAAGCGCCTCGTGGATAAATTCAGGGTTATGTCCTTTATTGTTATCTGCGAGACTACCAGTGTTCCTGAATTTATCCACGATGCGCTTCACAGTTCTCGCACATGGACAGTGTGTGCCAGGGAACTCTCTCCGAAAAGCGCGCTGGGCGAGAACCACAGAATTGGTAGCAAAGTAAAGTTCAACGATTTTGGTCCTTTCCTGTACTGGAATGCGATCCATTCAGGCTTTAAAAGAATTCTAAGATGCTTGTCTCAAATTCTATTTGAAACAGAAAAGAAAATATCACTTTACAGGAAAAATATTAACAAATTAAATGTGGACACTTTTTATGGCCCACCCTGTAAAATAATGAGCAAAACTTTTTTTACGAGCAGGAATGTACCTTTAAACCACATAAATATCAATCAATGAGACCCGGCCTTCTTGCAGGGCGTCCAGACATGGTAATTTCTCTGACGGCGAGCTAAAAGAAAAAGGGGGTAAAGACGGCAATTTCTTCACCATTATGAACCCATTTGTCTTGGCCGCCACAAGGTATCAGTACAGTCTATGCTATCATCGAATTCGTTTTGTTGTGTAAACTTGAAAGCTTTCTTCTGCTATATGTTATAAAATTTGACAAAAGCACGCCTTTCTTATTAATTTTTGTGGAGGCACTACTTTTCAACGGTAAATATCACGAGAATGTTAATTTACGAAGTACTTTACAAGAGAACAGACTGAAATCACAGTTGTTACCAACTTGTTACCTGAAATAACGAAAATTTCATCTTAAAGAAATCACCGAACAATCCACAAAACTTTATTAGAAAATATTTGTAATTCAAGACATCATGATTATTAGCTATTTGCTCAATTGTTACATTTCTCTCGGGCAAGTCAGGAATTAAGTATATTCTCTTGTAACTTTTGTTTGTTTGTTTGCTTAACGCCCAGTCCACCACGAAGGGCGGTGCTGCTTTGACATTTAATGTGCGCCACACACAAGACAGAAGTCGCAGAACAGGCTTCATGTCTTACCCAGTCACATTATTCTGACACCGGACCAACCAGTCCTAGCACTAACCCCATAATGCCAGACGCCAGGCGGAGCAGCCACTAGATTGCCAATTTTAAAGTCTTAGGTATGACCCGGCCGGGGTTCGAACCCACGACCTCCCGCTTAGGCCACCGTAAAAACAACGTAACTGCAAACCTTTCTTTTCTTACAATTTTTAGGAAACCGTTTACAAAAAAACTTCTCATTTGAATGAAGCCTTTTTGGTTTGGTCAGGCCGTCTGTACGCGCGATGTTTTCGCAGAAAAAGGAAGTATGGGTCCTTTGTTTGTCAGAAGTTGACTATTACGGTAATAAACATATTGTAAGGGACGATTTCGTTTTTGGAGAACAGAGCCAAGACAAAAACAAAAAACAACAACCGCATTTTAAGAATTTACAACAGGCATTCAAAAGTATCATAACATTGATTTGTTGTCACGTGACAAACATGATAAACACAAAACACAAATATGCTCATTGTATCAATTTTCATTAAAAAAAAAATCCCTGATTCACTAGAGTTTTCGTAAGACAATGGAGACATGTTAATCTGATACGAATCCACACCCTTAGTAGTGTGGGTTGTGCAATGAGACAACCATACATGAAATGTTTTTTAAACATAAATACAATATCTTCCCTGCAAATTGGCAAAGGATCACAAATAATGACTACTTTGAGGATGCTGTTTGTAGTAAGCTCACCAAAAAGCAGTACATTATTTTTGTCACACTTTCCTGTTTCATCTTCAAAAAAACAAAACAAGACAGAAAGCACAACAACAACAACAACAGCGACAACAACAACAGCGACAACAACAACAACAACAACAACAACAACAACAACAACAACAACAACAACAACAACGACACACCCAGACTGACTAGAACAAATGCTGTTCTTGTAGTTCGATATGAAATGGAGAAATATAGTTGCATATATCTAAAAATACCTACATCATTTCACAAACCTAGCCTACTTACAACAAGATCGAAGTTCATGTTCGTTTACAATGTGGTAAATATTTTGGACCTGAATTCGCCCTAATTAATACTTGAATAGAAAGTAAATTGATTTCGTGACGTCAGTTGCTACTGCTTGCACGCATACTCCTGAATGTATGCTTAAATAACAGCCGAATTGATTACGTGACACAGATTGCCAGAATACTTATATAAGCATTACAGTCCTAAGCACATCCACATTTTCCGTGAATTGGAAAATGTCACGCAACCAGTCGCTGTACACAAAAGGAGAAATGCCTGAATTTGTAGAACAAATACTTATACGGGCGCGTAGGACGATGGCAAGAAAATGTCTGGCCATACAGTTTTCATCAACCTGAAAAAAGAGAGGGGTGGGGCCAGGTCGGGGTAGGTGGGGGTGGGTGAATATATTTGTAGCTGAATATATGGTTCATGTTTTTCCCGTGAGTTTCTAATGTTTCGTTGTATTTTTTTTCTTTCGCTTTCGTGTTTTGTTTGATTTTGTTTGCACAGGGCGCATTTGTTTTGAAACGTAGACACACACAATCAACCATTGTTATCAGTTCTGATGTGCAAGAACTATTCAATGGCCAGTAAACAAAGCTAGCTCATCTTGTTACTCCAGTCGTGACATACAAAATACGCTCAAAAAGGACATAAACTAAACAAATCGTGATGAGAGTTCTCAAACTTTAGTATACATCTCAAGAAGGAGGTATGCTTATGAATAAAGAATACTCTCCCCGTGACTTGCAAAATGGACGTATGGCTAGATCACAGTTCCCCTAACCCCGGCTGTATCTGACATCCGTGATAAAGGCCCACTCTGCCTCAGTTCGCCTCACCGTCTAAGATCTAGCCAGGCTTTAACACGGGATAAGACCATCCCTCCACTTGGTCACATACCAAAAGCCGGTGTGATCTTTTGCAGAGTGTTATTTTTTTTTAAAGAAATACATTTGGTTTTGGTATGTGATTTTCCCCGAAACCGGCGTATGCTGTCTGAAGGGCGGGGTAAAAACGTAAACATCCACATGAGTGAACGTGGGAGTTTCAGCCCATGAACAAAGAATAAGGAAGAAGTAGAGGTATGTGATCAAGTAGAGTGATGGTCTTTTCGTGGGTTAAAGCCTGGCCTGACCTCAGATCGTGAGGAGAACTGTGTTCGTGAGGAGCAGTGGGTCTTTAACAACAAATCTTTATTTTCTGAGCATAAAATTCCGTCTTCCCGCCATTCGTCTTTTGGGAGGATCAATGTAGACAACCTGCATATCAAGACAAAGCGCTCGATCAGCTTACTTTGCGTGTGCAGCTACAGAGAGAGTAAAGGGCAAAGGGAAATCAGTTCCTTGCAACAACTTGCAGCGACCTCCAAAGAAAGTGTGGTAAGATTTTCATCGTTTGTCCTCAAAGGAGAGAGAGAGAGAGAGAGAGAGAGAGAGAGAGAGAGAGAGAGAGAGAGAGAGAGAGAGAGCGAGAGATTGAGAGACAGAGACAGAGACAGAGACAGAGAGACAGATAGACAGATAGAGAGAGACACATATAGTTTATTTGTCCATGGTGTGGAGTCAGTAGTCCTTACACCATCTTCTTCAAAAGAAAGGGAGCTCCAGACAGACCCAGACAAAAATACCACTACTCCCCAGTGCTCCCCCCACCCCCTACAAAAAAGAGAAGAAAAAAAGCAATTATTCAAAAGAACCAAGGACAATTGTATTTTCCACGATCTATCACTGGTGTCTGAAACAAAATTCTAATTACAACACTAAACCTTCACAAGTTAACACTGATTGGCAGAGTAGACTATCCTCCAGAAAGCAATTTCCAAATTTTACAGAGAGGCTTTGCGTGTACCGTATTAATTTTGTAAGTGTGTGTGTGTGTGTGTGTGTGTGTGTGTGTGTGTGTGTGTGTGTGTGTGTGTGAGAGAGAGAGAGAGAGTCAGAAAGATAGTTAGAGAGAGAGAGAGAGAGAGAGAGAGAGAGAGAGGGGGAGAGAGAGAGAGAGAGAGAGAGAGAGAGAGAGAGAGAGAGAGAGAGAGAGAGAGAGAGAGAGAGAGAGAGAGAGAGAGAGAGAGCTAATCCACGCAAAACCTAAAGGTCACACTGCCCAAAAGTCGCGTAAACGCATGAATCACGCATAAAGGTTGGTTGTGCGTGCTTGTCGGTCGAGAATTTGACCATTTTCGCTGATTTACGCGATGCAAATCACCGATGAATTGCGCAAGAACTACGGAAAGATCACGCAAAAATCACTAACAAACCACGCACTACAGCGCATTGGTACGCAAAGGTCCACGGAAAACCACGTATAATCTGCGCACTATCACTTATGAACTGCGTATGAATCGCGCATGATTCGCGCATGAACTGCACAAGGAATGCGCAGCAGCGCGCACGTCCGTTCCGCGCATATATAAACTGATGCAACCGCGGCGCCTTGGCATTCCCGTTTCAACAGTCGCGAACGATCACTAGAGATTCCACGCATATTTCGCGCATTGTTCGCGTAAGAACTACGCAAACTACGCAGAAATTACGTAAAAGAGCGCAATACTGCGTAAACTCTTACGCGAAGCCGAGTTTTGAGCTGCTCAAAACCTGAAATCGCGTAAAGCGCCGATCCGGCGAACATCGGCGGACAACTACGGAGGTTCCACATCAGACAAACTGATGAAATGCGCAAATCGCGCATGTGTCGCGTAAGGATCGTATTTCGTGCGTGATTCATGCGTTTACGCGACACACACACACACACACACACACACACACACACACACACACACACACACACACACAACACACATACACACACACACACACACACACACACACACATATTACATAAAACACGAGTGTTAGGGGGGGGGGGGGGGTCTCAGCCCAAGATAAGAAGAAGAAGAAGGAGAAGTTCTGAAGAAGATGTCTGACACAACAAAAGAAGCCAAGTTTCCCTGAGGGATGTACAAAGTTTCAACAAGATAAAAAACAAGTCGCGTAAGGCAAAATTACTACATTTAGTCAAGCAGCTGCTGTGGAACTCACAGAATGAAACTGAACGTAGTCCGCCGCTAGTGCAAAAGGCAGTGAAAGTGACGAGCCTGATTGGCGCGGCAGCGGTTGCGCTGTGCTTCATAGCACGCTTTACTGTACCTCTCTTCGTTTTAACTTTCTGAGCGTGTTTTTAATCCAAACATATCATATCTATATGTTTTTGGAATCAGGAAACGACAAGGAATAAGATGAAATAGTTTTTAAAACGATTTCGGAAATTTAATTTTAATCATAATTTTTACATTTTTAATTTTCAGAGCTTGTTTTTAATCAAAATATAACATATTTATATGTTTTTTAAATCAGAAAATGATGAAGAATAAGATAAACGTAAATTTGGATCGTTTTAAAAACAATTTTTTTTTTTTTTACAATTTTCAGATTTTTAATGACCAAAGTCATCAATTCATTTTTAAGCCACCAAGCTGAAATGCAATACCGAAGTCCGGCCTTCGTCGAAGATTGCTGGGCCAAAATTTCAATCACTTTGATTGAAAAATGAGGGTGTGACAGTGCCGCCTCAACTTTTACAAAAAGCCGGATATGACGTCATCAAAGGTATTTATCGCAAAAAAGAAAAAAATTTCCGGGGATATCATTCCCAGGAACTCTCATGTCAAATTTCATAAAGATCGGTCCAGTAGTTTGGTCTGAATAGCTCTACACACACACACACGCACAGACAGACAGACACACACACACACACACACACACACACACACACACACACACACACACACACACACACACACACACACACACACACATACACCACAACCCTCGTCTCGATTCCCCCCTCTACGTTAAAACATTTAGTCAAAACTTGACTAAATGTAAAAAGAAAAACCAAAGCAACAACTGACATACAGAAAGGTGACAATGACAGACGCCAAGAAAATGTCATTTGTCTGGGGTAGAAAAAAAGGACACGATCTAGGAACCTGAGAGAAAATGAAAGTTTTACGCCCTCCGGCAAAGCCATTAGGGGCATGTTACACGGGAAAACCCGGCTTTGTATGAAAATAAAAAATAAAAAATGCGGGGGGGGGGGGGGGGGGGGGGATGTAGACAGCTGGCTGCCGGCTGCTAGAGGAGACCTGAAATGGGCTAGGGACCGGGTTGGGTCATCTTGGGTCAGTGCTGAAATGGTTACTTTTTTAGCTGTTGGCCGAACGGACACCCGGGCTTCAGATTTTTGCATGCATGTATTCGTGTTTCCAAGGCCTGAGGCTTTCGCTGTGACCCTGGGATCTTTATCGTGCGCATGCGTGCACACGGGGGTGTTCGGACACCGAGGAGAGTCTGCAAAAAGTTGACTCTGGGACACACATCCCGCGCCGAACTTGGGGGTTGAACCCACGCTGATAGTAACAACCGGTTTTAAAGCTAGCGCCTCTACCGACTGGGCAAACTCCCCCCACCCACCCCCAATTGGTTGGGGTCAAGAAGTTCCATGGAGGGCGGGGGGGTATGGAGTAACACATAGTGTTTTGCTCAAAGTTGTCCTGCGATGGTCTCGGGCTTTTAAACCACCATTAACCGCAGCATTTTGTCGCAATTTCCATTCCTTTTTCTCCTTGTTTCACTTAAAAGAAAACGGGCAATAGTCTCAACGGTGGCCAACGTCCTTTGGGGCAAGATGGTGTGGAATTGACAGTGACTCCTGCCTGCCCTTTCGCATTCCTCAGGGATGCAGCTCCTGCTGTGCTGCTTGCACAATTCACGTCCCTCTCTCTCTCTCTCCCTCCCTCTCTCTCTTTCGCTCTCTCTTCCTCTCTCTCTCTTTCGCTCTCTCTCTCTCTTTCTCTCTCTTTCTCTCTCTCTCTCTCTTTCTCTCTCTTTCTCTCTCTCTCCCTTTTTCTCTCTCTCCATATTACACACCGGTACGACCGAACTAAGGTATCAATAAATTACTGTTGTGCAGCGGGTTAAAGTATTCTCTCATACCTCGGAGATATACCTTCACTCGGTCGCAGCGACGTCACGTGACATGTTATATGGTGGAAGAGAATGCTGTCGCTTATTTTCATTCTGAGTTCGGTTAAGACTAAAACGATGCTCATTCACGGAAAGAACTATCCAAACTTGCAACCACAGCCGCGGTTGTCCTGTAAGTTCCCGATCCATGTTAAACCCTCATCCTCAGAAGGAAAATAAGCGACAGCATTCTCTTCCACCATATAAAATGTCACGTGACGTCGCTCCGACCGAGTGAAGGTATATCTCCGAGGTATGAGAGAATACTTTATCCCGCTGCACAACAGTAATTTAACGTTACCTTATGTACGGTCCAACCGGTGTGCAATGGGTCTCTCTCACTCTCTCTCCCTCTCTCTCTCTCTCTCTCTCTCTCTCTCTCTCTCTCCCTTCTCTCTCTCTCTCACTCTCTCTCTCTCTCTCTCTCTCTCTCTCTCTCTCTCTCTCTCTCTCTCTCTCTCTCTCTGCGGTAATCATACGTTTACCACACACAGGACAGGACCCTCTGTATGAGAGAGAGGGGCTTCAAGGTAGGAGTATGGTGCTGGCCAGGAGGATGCTGTTGAAACGTAGCTTTGAGAGGGGTATTTTGGGCCTCTCCTTGAGAAAAAGCTCGGTTACATTAGCTGTGTTACCCTGACACTTGTAAAAGTTGTCTGAAAGGAGTTAACATACGATGTTTGATTCACATCAAACCTGTACATATAACAGACCTACTTCAAAAGTTCAAAAAAGGAAACAAACTTGCATCGGTGTCGAATAGCATTAACTGCTGAAGAGACCATACACAATAATAACCAACCAACCTTCTTCAAAAGTTCAAATGCTGTACTCTACAGGAATTCAGATATCTTCGTTCTCTAGCACACAGTCCTATATTCCACAATACATCACATGCCAAAATTCAATAGTCTGTCTGCTTCCTCCGTCGCGATATAACCTTGAACGGTTGAAAACGACGTTGAACACCAAATAAAGAAAGAAAGAAAGAAAGAAAGTCTGATTCCTACGCTGAATAGAAATACTTTGTTGAGCATATTTTGTACGTGACACCCAGGTCAATTTCCTAATTAAGTCAGCTAAGGTTCCCACTCTGCAAAAAAAGCAAAAAGGCTGATGATTGTGGTATGTGTCCAAGTGAAATAAACAATGCTCTTTGTTCATTCACAAAACTGGGCAGATCTGTTGCGATAAACGTGCTCGTATACGGTATCTTTAACGCACTCAAATGCGTTGTTCTTTAAAACGCGTTGACAAACGATGTCCGATTAACATAACACCCGTAAAAGTATGTAGAACAACGGCCACTCAGGGTGAATACGAAACAAAAGAGAAAAACAAACACGAGAGAAAAAGAACACGACTGCTTTGGGAGAATTAGGAGAGCATGGCAGGACTTGAATTTAACCCCTCAACGCTTGATCTCTCACACAAATTAATCCTCTCAGGAACATAAAAATGGATAAAGACTGCTAAGCCTCTTGCGCGTGCTCCAGAAACGTCGCATTAGTTCAGATAAAACCCTTCTCTCCGAACAAACGAAAAATGCAATTGGCTGATGAAGATGTAGTGTGGTGATTTTATTCCTCCCAATCCTTAGCGTGCGAAGAGCTATGCATTAATTGCGTCAACATTTACAACAATGACAATAAAAACGAAAAGGCGAGTTTTTTTTAATTTGTTTCATTGGGGTTGGTGTTTTTGTTTTCTCCAGAATCAAGGTGTCATGTTGTTTGTGGCGGCCATCGTCTTGTCTAGCTTTGTTGGATAAGTCTGACGATTTGTAAACATCTTTAACACGTTCTGTCGCTCTTTTTACATTTAGTCAAGTTTTGCGCTAAACAGGCTCGTCACTTTCACTGCTTTTTGCACTAGCGGCGGACTGCTGTCATTGTGAAAAAATGCAGTGCGTTCAGTTTCATTCTGTGAGTTCCACAGCTTGACTAAATGTAGTAATTTCGCCTTACGCGACTTGTTTTTCTAATCTTACCGTCTCTGTCTCGATATCTCTCTCTGTCTGGTTGTCTGACTTTCGCTTTGTAAGACCCTCTCTCTCTCTCTCTATCTCTCTATCTCTCTATCTCTCTCTCTCTCTCTCTCCCTCTCTCTCTCTCTCTCTCTCTCTCTCTGTTTGTCACTCTCATTGTTTGTCTGTCTGTGTGTCTGTCTGTGTGTCTGTCTGTGTGTCTGTCTGTGTGTCTGTGTGTCTGTCTATGTCTGTCTGTGTGTGCCTCTCTTTCTGTCTCTGTCTCACTCTCTGTCTCTGTCTCTCTGTGTCTCGGTCTCTCGCTCTCTCTTTCTCTCTCTATCTCTGTCTGTCTGTCTGTCTGTCTGTCTGTCTGTCTGTCTGTCTGTCTGTCTCTCTCTCTCTCTCTCTCTCTCTCTCTCTCTCTCGGTCTCTCTCTCTCTCTCTCTCTCTCTCTCTCTCTCTCTCTCTCTCTCTCGGTCTCTCTCTCCCTTCCACCCAGTTTCCCTTCTCTTTGTGCCTGCTTGGTACTCTCAGTTGCTTTGTCCCTCTTGCCTCCCCGTTTGTCCGACTGTCTAACTTTCTCTTTCTCTGGAACTTGCAGGAAAAAGAAAGATGCATGAGGGTTTGCGTTAGTAAACGAATCGACAAGTTTTCGCCAAGAACGGGAAAAAGCCACTCGCACCATATCTGTGTCACCCCACTGTAGCTGTCATGTTTGTCAATGTTATTTTCTTCTTTCGAACCTCAAAATAGACCAGACTTTACCCGGTTGACACTTCCTTTCAAAAACTCGTTTTTTCAAAAAGCTGAATCGATTAGTTGGACGCGGTATGGTGTTGGGACTTTGGAACGGCTTCGTCAACTGTCCTCATACAAAAGCCGATCCCTGTAAAGAGTGGCTGCACCAACACCAAGAAATGGACAACGCAAAGATTTTACAATACAAAGTAATATTTTTGTAACACCCCAGTTCCTAAACAAACAAAAACAACCTTCGCGGTATCGGCATTTGGACAGTAAGGTGCTGCAAATGTAAATCACTAGTACCTCTGACACAAAACGTGTACTTGTTCCTAAAACAAACTTTATGTTTTTGAACCTGGAATCTCTTTTAGGTTCTAGGTCGATCAGCGTCACACTTCTATCTGCAGTCTGCAGAGTTCCCCAACCCGCCCCCCGCAAAGTAATGAGAAAAACAACAACAAGGACAATAACAGAAAAAGGAGAAAAAGAAAGAGAAAAAGAAAGAACCGAAAAGAAAATTGCGAAGCCGAATCAATAAGGGAGTGTGTGCAGTCGTTGAACAGGTCTAAAGTGGCGTACACTCCCTGTGATTTATTTGGCTTCCATCAATCCAAAGAAAACATCGGGCACATAAAAAAACCCAAATACTGTGGATGCTTAACGACCCGACCCTTAGCTGGGTCTCGTTTGGAGAACTCTTACAGTAAAGGAAACCTTTTGTGTGAATTGTTGCTCCCTCCCTGGAGTGAAACCTTTTGCAGAGAAATGTGGTAAAAAAATCATTTAGATGGACATGTTTGTGTGTTGGGGAAATGTGCATGCGGTGCACCACCCTCCCCTCCCCCCCCCCCCCCCCCCACCCCCGTCCATCTCATGATTAGATTTGCAGAACGTATGGTTCGAGTCTCCGTGATTGTTTTCGTGTTCCTCGTGACATGCAATGTATGCTACTGCTGCATTGCTTGGAGAAGGTTAAATTCGGCACCAGAAAGATGTTACTTGACAATGACACAGGTGTATGGTAAAAACAAAATGTGAGTTTTTTCAATCACGAATATCTGACTGGCTTCTTTGCGCAATAAAGTGAATAAATAATAAACAAAATAATCAGACAAACAAATAGGCAACGAACGAACAACATGTACACCAATAAACACCAATAAACACACAGAAACACCAATAAACACACAGAAACACAATTACACACAAATACACACAAATGAACACAAATAAGCACAAATACACATAAATACACACAACTAAACAACGTTGAGTGTGTGTGTGTGTTTTGTTTTAGTCGGTACACCAACTTCATGTCTTCGACGTCGAAGACTATAAGACAATTTAGACAGATGTCGATATCAAACGTTGTCAATATGTCGGAACGATTAATTTGAGAACAACATAAAATCTGTTTGGTAAAACCTTCTGGAAAATCCCTCTGCTTCAAATTCAAATAAAGGAAATTACATTTCAAAATGGATGCAGGTCACTCTCTCGTTCAGAATTATTCTCCGGACACGGTGGACGATTCATTAGACAGGCGTCGCCACCCCTCCCGTTTTCCGCACACCATGTAATTCAGCACTGGGCGGGCTATTCAAAGGTTATCCTCTTTGAAATGGGAATATTTAATTTGAATTTTTTTTAAAAAGTTCAGTTACAAATAGCTCATTTTATATGAGAAAATCAAGTTCGACCAGAAGGACAACAGCTTAAAAGTACAGTCCGTCACGTGTAAGTCAAATGACTCACACAAGAGTCAGAATAAAGCAAACAAACCCCTCCATTGCACCAGGTACGATTCTGTGTGCAGTTTATTATCTTGCTTTTCTTTTTGTCAATCATTCTTTCCTTTTTGGATGATGATTGAATTACCCGGTGCATCCTGTTTATTTGCAGGAACGCGATCGTGCTTTTCATTTCCTGACCCCCTGGGACATCCTGCGACGATAGAGAGGTTTGTTTTCTTTTATTCTGACGCCTGTGTGACACCA
>NC_090247.1:59333684-59353684 GCF_037325665.1 Littorina saxatilis
ACAGCAAGCCATGTAGTATTCTGTTTATCCTACATACTTTACTTACGTGTATTTCACTGAAAATGTCTTGCAGTCGAGGCAGCTAAATTGAAGACGCTTGTTTTGGAACCTCGATCTCTTCTAAAGCCTCGTGCAATCTATTACGTCAAAACAAAGAAACGTCACGCTGAACGTGTGGCGTGACGTGTTAGTTCTAAAGATTCATCGAGGGTAATTAGCGAGCGCAATGTTTGTTTCTATAATGACGTTTGTCTCGGTGACTTTAGCATTATAAGCTGTGGAAACACAGGTCCCTGCAAGACTTTCTTGACATGACCTCATTTACATGATATACACACGTGATTTGAACGATTATTATCTCACGGGTACATGTCTCTCTCACGTATGTAGGATAAACGCACTTTTACTTTCTATGCACCCACACAATGGAATTCTCTCCCCTTGCACATCCGCCATTCTCAGTCACCCCAAGCATTCAAACGAGCACTTAAAACGCACCTCTTCAAGAATTACAACCCCTGATTTTGTTTTCTCAGTCCATCAGTAGGCTACGTGTAGTGTATTAATGTGATAATGTATATAAACATCTAGGGCTGTTTTCAGTATTGTTGATAACATGTTCTGTTTGATTTAGGGTATTCAGCTGGTATTCCCTTGTTTTCACTACCTATTTTATTCATGTTTTTATTTCTTAGTTAGTGGAAGAATCTGTTGTAATGCATGTTTGATGGTGTATGCTTTTAATTAAGCGTTGTTGACTATGAATGTAGATGTAAATGCTTGTATAACTGTGTTTTGATTTTAAATGTGTCAAGCGCAAAGAGCATAATTGTAAAGTTATGATGTTGCGCTATAGAAATTCTCATTTATTATTATTATTATTATGTTACCTACTCTTCTACGGAATCTCAATCCAGAACATTTTGATAACAGCTTAAAAAAAGAAACGCGATCCGAAGATTATTCAGTGCACAGTCAAGCAGGCCAGACACGTTTCGATCAGGTCATTTTTGAGCAAGTAGCATAGGGGTTGCTCATAATTTGGACTCGGGTTTGTCCAGCCCGTTGCTATCATCCATGAAATAAGGAGACAGCATGATGCCAATGCGTGGTGTAGCTGGGTGTGATGTAACATGTGTGTTCATTGTCGGCTTCAATAAACAACAACACGGTTGGCCTAGTGGTAAGGCGTCCGCCCCGTGATCGGGAGGTCGTGGTTTCGAACCCCGGCCGGGTCATACCTAAGACTTTCACATTGGCAATCTAGTGGTTGCTCCGCCTGGCGTCTGGCATTATGGGGTTAGTGCTAGGACTGGTTGGTCCGGTGTCAGAATAATGTGACTAGGTGAGACATGAAGCCTGTGCTTGTGGGTGGCGCACGTTATATGTCAAAGCAGCACCGCCCTGATTTGGCCCTTCGTGGTCGGCTGGGCGTTAAGCAAGCAAACAAACAAACAAACAAAATAAACAACAAAAACGTCTTTGAGTGACAGATTAAGCTACACCAGTGATCACAAGAAGTTAAAAACAATAAGGGAACATTGAAAACAGTTGTTCTACCTCTATTCTGTTCGTCCGATTATTATAACTTCCCCATAAATTTCCAAATATGTTATCCAATAAAATCAAAGTAAAACCAACATTTGACGAGTGGTCAATGTGCTACGAAGACCCATAGTTCAGTCTGCGCGGACACCTCAAGAAACCTGTAAAAACCAGTATCATGTCCTAGATAAGGAAATAAATAAAGAGATGAAGACCTTACGGATGGGCGAAAACAGAGAGGAAATATCAATAAACTGGTCTAATTCTCCAAAGGTTCAACACGGCGGCATGCTGATGAATATTGAGAACAAAAAAGTTAATAGTTTTTTCCGTGAACTTTTGTTGCAAAGCAAAATGTTTATTTTTCAGGCAGAAATCGTTTCAGGAAAATGTCTAGAGTTCAACATTAATTAGGTGCTTTATTTTGAAGAACAGAATTAAAGAGTTTCCGGTCGTGCAACATGCCCTGTGATTCTTTTCTCCAATTCATCTCAACGGGAATTGATTTCTGATTGAAACGAATTGTGGCTTGTCGGTTAATGACATGATTCTGTTTCAACAAGGAGAACAGACTTCAATCTTTGGCAAAGGCTTGTTAACAGCCTGGGTGTTATTTGTGCAAAACTCGATTTTTTTTAAGACTTAATTTTCGTAAAAGCCACTATAGTGGCTTTTGACAGAACTAAATTCATAAACAATCCCAACTCCTTTTGGAACACAATCAGAGTGTTGGTGTTTGGAATGTGTCCAAGTGAAGAGATGGTCGTATCAGATGTAAAAGCCTTGCCAGATTTTAGATGGTGAGTCGATTATGTCCTAGTCTGCAAATATATAAAGACTCATATCATTCAATTGTTTTACATATTATTGCCAGTTATGCTCTCACTTCAAGCTTCTGTGATTTTGGCCTTGTATGTAGCTATACTAGTAACATTGTAATATCTCATATTGTGCATATTATTTCAGGAGAACAGAGAAATTACGAGCACCTACCTTAAACTCAAAAGAAGAGGCAATGCACATCTTACCATTCGTAGTCTTTGAACCAACAGCAACATTACAATCAAACACCCATTCCCTACCCATCCCTCACCCCCGTACCCTCATCCCCACCCCCGTATCCGCATCACAACCCCCACACCGCCCCCTCCTTGCCCAGAAGAGAGAACAATAACAGAAAGAAATAAAAGAAAGAAGGAAAGAAGGACACAAAGACACAAAGCCAGAAAGAGAGAAAAAGAAAAAAAGAAGAAAGAAACTTGAAAGAAAGAAAAAACATAAAGGAAAGAAAAATAAGAACAAAGAAGCAAAGAATAAAAGAACGTAGGTAAATGAATGATGATAGAAAAAGAAACCAGTAATTGATTCACCCCTCGGACAGTTTCTGGTCGCAAGACACCGGAAATGAAGTGCGTTGCCAGCTATTTCTTCCTCCGGCCATTTCCGTTTCTTACTCCAGCTTACATGCTGCGTTTACTTCCCATTTCGTAAAGAAAGCCTTTCATTGGATTTAATGAAGGAATCAAAGAGTATCGATTTTAGAGTAATGAAACGAAGCCCTGAGGATCAAAATACCTTAAAATAGGGTGTTATCGCGTGCCTGAATAATGAGTAAATTGTCCTTAGATTTTTGGGGGATAAAAAACAACAAGATTTCTAGATACAATTCGTCCCGTGCAAGCCGCCGAGTACACCAAAACGGAGTTGGTCGGTTGGTTATTTTTGTTTTATCATCTCATCAGCAGTTAATGCTTTTTAAGATCGATGCAAGTTTGTTTCCTTTTTATGTTTACGTGGCAACCTGTATTATTAAAACTATTTACAATCAGGTCAAACACTGTAAAAAAAAAGGTTATAAACTTCATCACTTTCACATTTTGTACTTCAAATCTTGTTCAAAATCTTGATCTCTTTTAAAAAGTTGAAACTCTTGTCCGGGGAAACATCCCGGAACCTTCTTCTTCTTCTTCTTCAGCGTTCGACAGTTGTGTCTCTCATAATCTTAGGCCTGCTGATCATCCCGGAACCAAAACGGAGCATATTAAAGTTATTAAGGTCATGTCAATGAAAACGTGCTTGCTGACTTTGCATGCGGGAACTTGTTCGGCATTATCTATTCCCCAACTTTTCTAACATAAACCCCATTCAAAGACGTCACTTTCTTTCAATCCGCATGAGAATATTTTCTGTCCTCTTTCCTCATAATCTTGTTCAACACCCGAGTTATGTACGTACGGTTGGGGGAATTAGACAATTAGACGCTTCTAGTGTGACCTCTAAATGCTCCCGTTTTCAGACGTTAGTTAATTTTAAACAGCATAATCGTGTTCTTTCCTCTGTCTTCTTTATCTTGTTTGGCACAAACACCTACAAGTAAGGTCAGAGGAGTTAGACACAAACACCTACAAGTAAGGTCAGAGGAGTTAGACACAAACACCTACAAGTAAGGTCAGAGGAGTTAGACACAAACACCTACAAGTAAGGTCAGAGGAATTAGACACAATCGCTGAACGTTTCCCTAGATTCTCTAATTTGGCTTTAACCAAATTCAGCACACGTAGTTGGCTCTGTTTTGCTCCGTACGACAGACTTACGTCAATTTGCTCCTCCGACACAATTTCAATTCAATTACGTTAGAGGTATACATACGTTCCTCCCCACGAAGAGAACCTCCAACGATCTAGCTGGCGTGGCTTTCATTTGGGATACACACATCCTTTAACGTAGAGAACCGCACACAAAATACTGCTTCGCTGCTTTCTGTCTTTAGCGGACATTTTGTTTTTGCTCATATATTTTTGTCTGTTGTAGTTCTTGTTTGTCCACTTTAAAGGCCAATGCGTCAAAGATCTTGTGAATGTTTGGTTTTGTCATGAATTAAACGTTCCAGTAATGTTACATTTAGTCAAAGTTTGACTAAGTTTTTTCAAATAGACCGAGCTATTGAGGAGGGTGGTGGTGTATGTGTGTGTTTGTCTGTTGGTATGTGTGTCTATGTGTAGAGAGATTCTGAGAATACCACTGGACCGATCTTAATGACACTTTTGAAAACAATTCTTCCAGACGATACCCCAGACGGGTTTTCTTTCTTCTCATTTATACGATAAATGTCTTTGATGACGTCATATCCGGCTTTTAGTGAATGTTGAGGCGGCATTGTGACGATCTCATTTTTCAACCAAATGGATAGAAGTTTTGGTCATGCAATTGTTGACTTAGTCTGGAATGTGGGATTGAATTTCAGGATGTAAGGTTAAACAAGAAATGATTAGTTTACTCATTAAATTTATAATTAACATTGAATTTTTACTAACTGATTTAAAAATAGTTGCAGTGTATTAAGATTTGAATTTTAAAACTACTTAATTTGTTTGACATATAGGGCTTTGCTTTGACTTTTTTGTTGCCTTCGGGTGACGTTACTGATTTTGTATATTAGAATTGTCTTAATCTAAATATGTGTAATGATTAACTTGTGGGGTCCTGATTTGGCCTATTATGGTCCGCTTGACCCGAAAAGCAACAGCTAACTAACTAACTATTCCTTACCATTTGTTAAATCCGAAAATATATAGATATGTCATGTTTACACTGAAAATATGCTCAGATTTAAAGAAAATCAGTGCATGTAAATTAGGTAGTACGTTCGCATGCTTTGCCGTGACGAGCGCAATCCGCCTTGGTCTTCGGTTTGGACTAGCCAAGCCCTTCTACGTTTACTCAACTCAACTCAACTCAAATTTTATTGGCTTCAATTTTCAGAGAAGAATTTGTCTTGCGCTTGGGAGAAAGTAAGAGTATAACATATAAAAACAGCATTCATATCACATTTCATGTATCACACACAGTAATCACTAGTATAAGCCTACAATTATCACATTTGTACCTGTATCATACATGCAAATAAATAGTATCACATTTCCACGTATCACACACAATATATACATTACATAACATACAGCAAGCTTCCATCTCCCGCGCCCCCCCCCCCCCCCCCCCCTCCCGCACATACATATCCTCGCACGTGCGTCGACTCCATACAAATGACATCATCAGTCCATTAACTAAAATGCACAATGACTAGTAGTGGGTACATGATACTTAATACGTGCTCAACTAGACCTGCTAACTAAAATAATAACAGAAACAAAAACAAGGACTGGGCACAACATTTACACGTGTGTGACCTACTTACATCAGGTGCCTGTGATCTATAAATAACAATGATTGCGTTTAAAGTAAAACATGAATAATGCCGATGTTTACTAACAATGAATACATAACAACTAAGATAAGAATGTATGTGCTTTCATAATATGATTATTTTATAAAACACAGTGGGGAAATTCGGAAAATAATTTTTATACGAAACTGCGCACATCGAGTCGAGCTCTGTAGCGTGTGTGTTCGGAGGCAGGAGACACACATGGCTGTGGATATTAATTGTTCGGTGGATTAAAAAGGATACCCCGACTTCGGCAGGGCAGAAGGAGGTACAAGACGGTGTGCTGTATTGCTGTGTGTGTGTGTGTGCTGTGCAGACATTCTGTGTTATGTGCATGTTCTATTCTAGTCTGTCCGTAGGCTTCCTCTGAGGGCCTATTGTGTACAAGGGGAGGTCACTTCCGCCTTATAAACAAACACATGTGGAGACCCACAGAAATACCATAGCATCGTAATGAAAGAGGGCAAAAATACTGATAACAGCAAGGTAAGACAGGTCTAGGACATTATTTCTAGGACTGACTAAGCAATAGAACAACATCATGATCTTCATAAGCAAATGATAGTGAGAACAAAACAAAATTCTTACTCTTCTGACTGCTCCCAGTGATTGACATTCAAAACATCCATCCTGTTCTATTCTAAATAGTTGTAAAAAAACTTCATAAGAATAATATTAAACATACATACTTAATTTGTTTAAACATAATTCTAGTGTAAAAGTATACTTTATAAGTTGTGGAGATAATTTTAAAACATGAAGATAAAAAACACAACAATAACATGACAACATTAGAGTACAATGCATTCCTAGCTAGCTCTGAGGAAAACACCATTGTACATTTTTCAGTTTCGGCAGGGCAGTTTAGTCTCGATGATGAATGGTATTTGGGTTTGATGTTTTAGTTTCAGGCCGATTGATTGACAAAATGTTCAGATATCGCTTTAGGCGGCTTGTTTGTTCTTGATTTGGAATAATAGCAGTCTATTTGTTTTGAATTTTTGACACGGAAACTACATTAATCTGTTAAGAATTTTTTTTTTTTAAGTATGCAGAAACATATTCCCCACTCTACACAGAAAGCATACAGGCTGTTGGTCCGTGGTATATGTCCAAGTGGCATGGAAGGATGCTCTTATCGTGGGGAATTTGTGTAAGTATGCGCAGATCCATGGTGGTAAACACCGCCGTTGACTCAACGGGAAGGGTGCTTTTAACTCGCTCGCGGCGCTCCTGTGAAAACAGATTCCCTCCGTGGCCGCCGCTTCTGCAAATGCCACACAAGTTTGCGGATAATTTGGCTGACAAGTGTTTGCGTGTGTGTCATATATAATGACGCTATTAGCCACTGATGAATGTCGGGGCCGACCTCAGCAGTTACAGAGTGCAAGCGCTCAATTCATTGTGAACGTTTTTGCAGAAAATCGTGAGAGTATTACTGCATTATCTTAAAGAGACTGTATACCTTCATGTCAGGGAATGTAGAATGTTTTGTTTTTTTGAAACTGCGTTTTTGGGTGAGGTAATTTTGTACAAATTATTAACGATTGGCCTTTAAGAAATTGAAACTATTGTTGTCTGTGTTTGGAAGGGAAATGAGGCTCCTTGGAACCATTCATTCATCTGAAGAGTCTTTGTGATTGTGATAACTGATGTAAGAATTCAGGTTTGATGACCCGTTTAATATTAGCAATTGCAGAATATGTGGTAGTAGTAGTAGTAGTAGTAGTAGTAGTAGTAGTAGTAGGAGTAGGAGTAGGAGTAGTAGTAGTAGAGGAGGAGGAGAAGGAAGAGGAGGAGTAGGGGGTGGAGAAGGATAAGGAGGAGGATGTGAAGGAAATCACGAGTAACACTGAAACAGGCAGAGTTTGACAGTGATACTGAGCTTTACTGGCCGATGTGAATGCGTTATATATTGTGTGTAAAAAATGTCTGTTTGTCTGTCTGTCTGTAAAAAATTCCATTTCAAACGGCAGAAATTAATATGTAAGCGCCTAGGGCTATATCTAGATTAGGCGCATAAAAATGATCACAATAATAATAATAATATCCTCCACGCGTTTAGAACGCTAACCAGAGATATAGCGTGACATAGCAAAGTGTGTGACACGCACTGTGAATGAAGCTCACTGACCGGGGATAGTTGACGTTGTACATCGCAACTAGGGTATTGTTACACTTTACCACTGTCCTTGGACATTGAGGGGTTGTCGCAGTAATCGGCCGGGAGGAAGGAAGCCCGGGGAGATGCGACAGTAAAGCACTTAACAGGTAAGTGGAATAAGCATTCGAATATCGCTTGAGTGGTTATCGCATAAGTTGAATCGACTAACACTGTAAACTGTAAACATAGCAGACAGATATCTAAGACAAGATGTCCGCTATTTATGTTTGTGCAGTGCGTCGTATAACCAGTCTGAGAGGGAGATAGCGGCCAGATGACAAGTGTGACGGATCTGAGAAGCCGCCGAATTATTATAACTCTAGACCTGCATAGCTGAAATTCGACGGGATTTCGCGAAGTTATTGCAAGGTTATGGTTGTCCGTATAGTTGGACCATTGAGGTCACAGGACGAAAGGTCGCCAGTGGAAGGAATTAGTATCCTGATACATTTCCTAGTGAACGGCCATAGACGCTGTGTAAGTCTGTGTATTAACAGAGTTAAAATATGTCTATAAAATCTTAATTACATAAGATATAATGAGTGTTTAGTAGGCAGAGCAGACGGTGATTTGAGTCTGCCGGAATGTTAACGGTAACTGTTTTTTTGAGTACACACGAGCCGTGATTCGATACCAGTAAAGTAGATATCGTGTGCCTGTGAGTTCACGGACTGTTTGTGTATTTCTCTATATAAGTGAAGGGTAGAGGGTTTTGTTAGTGAAATTGTGCACGGGATTGTAATCTCGATTTGTTTTTGTATCCAAACCTGTGAGTACCTAATTTTTGAATACCTAACATTTATGTTCATGATTGTGTGTATTTGTGTGTATGCTTATCGTAACTGTATAATACAGTGATTTAATACAGTGGAGGGAACCTACATTTGGAGTTGTGTTTGTTCCTGTATGATAGCGTACTAGCGCATTTGCATTCATTCACAGAGGAGGAGGAATAGTAAACGAAATAAACCAAGAGCATTCAAACTTTACTCTTGAGCAAGTGTGTGTGTGTGTTTGTGCATGTATGTGTGTGCTTGCTTAATACAATGTGACTTAAACATGATACTGAGTGTGCGTGGACTTTGTCATTCGTCCGTCTTTAATCTGTCTGTACTCACGTTTGAGTGCATAAGCATTTGCACATGGAGGAACACATCACATATAGGATACGACACAGAGATACAAAAGAAAACCATTGTTACCTTTGATCTGATAACGAGCTAAATGATTCATTTCATTACTCCAAGCGTGACTAGCCAACCTTTTAACAAAGCTTGCAGAATGCACTAATGTGCTAGCAATTAACGAGGAAAGTATGGCACATACAGGAGATAATGGAAGAAAGGATTGACATAATGTTTATGACATTAAGTCGCGTCCTCATAGGTTCCGGAAATAATCTAATCAGCTGTAACCTACAACTGAGATAATTTGCTCTGATTACGACGGCATCCTACGCAATTGTCATTAATCAAACACACGATTTGGGCCCATTTGTCATACAGGAATATTTTTCTCGCCAGGGAAGGGAGGTAATGACGGGTTTATATACGACGGGCTTTTTGCTAGTCGTGCACTGCATGTAACGGTTCAGGTTTTAACGGAGTTGTCTTTCCATTTCCATATAACGGTTCAGTTTTTAACGGAGTTGTCTTACCATTTCCATGAAACGGTTCACGGTTTAATTTTTAATTTAGTTGTCTTTCCATTTCCATGAAACAGTTCAGTTTTTAACGGAGTTGTCTTTCCATTTCCATATAACGGTTTAGGTTTTAAGGGAGTTGTCTTTCCATTTAACGAAATACTGCAAATATTTTACGAAATTCGGTGGTAGATTTTAGAAAGTTGTTTCTGGTATTTGTTGTAATAAAAGTAATATTACAGACGGACAGCAAGCCAGTCAGACAGACAAGCAGGCAGGCAGGTAGACAGGCAGGCAGACAGACAGACACTTGCACTTGTACTTGCACACGTGACAAAGAGATCTCTCTCTCTCCGTGACTCTCTCTTTTTCTGTCTGTCTGTCTGTCTGGCTGGCTGGTTGTCCCCAATCCAAAGCACCCCTCCCCCCCCCCCCCCCGGAACAACCGCTCTACTCCCCCCCCCCCCCCCCCGTTCGACAACGAATGTACATGCAGTGCCAACAGACGAAACAAACATGCCGCAAGTACTGCCCCCCCCTTATAATAATAATAATAATAATAATAATAATAATAAATGAGCATTTATATAGCGCAACATCATAACTTTACAATTATGCTCTTTGCGCTTGACACATTTAAAATTAAAACACAGTTATACAAGCATTTACATCTACATTCATAGTCAACAACGCTTAAATAAAAGCATACACCATCAAACATACATTACAAAAGATTCTTCCACTAACTAAGTAATAAAGACATGAATAAAATAGGTAGTGAAAAACAAGGAAATACCAGCTGAATACCCTTAATCAAACAGAACATGTTATCAACAATACTGAAAACAGTCCTAGATGTTTATGGACATTATCACTAAAACAACAAATACACTACATGTAGCTTACTGATGGACTGAGAAAACAAAATCAAGGGTTGCATTTCTTGAAGAGGTGCGTTTTAAGTGCTCGTTTGAATGCTTGGGGTGACTGAGAGTGGCGGATGTGATCTCGTTTTCGTGCTTTGAGAATGAGGCGTGCTGCCGAGTTTTGGACTTTTTGTAGTTTATGTAGGAGGTACAGAGGACATCCAGAGAGAAGAGAGTTGCAGTAGTCAAGTTTAGAAAGAACAAAGGCACAGACAAGAGTGTTAGTTGTTTGAGAGGAGAGTGTGTGGCGAATGGTGCTGATCTTACGAAGCTCAAAATAAGCTGCTCTACAGACTAAAGATATATGTTTGTTAAGGGTCATGTCAGGTGAAAGGGTGAATCCAATGTTTCTAGCTGATGGTGAGAAAAGAATGTCGGTGTTGCCTATTTGAACAGAAACAGGTTGGGGAGAGGGAAATGTAGTGTTCTTCTTTTTGCACAGTAAGACTTCAGTCTTATAATCATTCAGCTTAAGTTTGTTATCGACCATCCAAGATTTAACATCAGTGAAAAGAAAAAGAAAAAAGAAAAAAAAAGTTTGCCAGGTTAAATACACTTTTTGCTGCAAATTATTGGCTGTCGGGCAACGAGCGCTTGTCAAATTTGCCTACGCGGGCAAGGTTGTGTGGGAAGAGACGATTAGTTTCCCGAAGGCAGTCAGACAGACAGACAGATAGACAAGCACACAGACACACGCCTACAAACACCTAGTACCACACACACGCACGCAGAAAATCACAATCACACACAAACAAACTCAAACAAACAAACAACCTCACACACATAGACACACAAACAATCTAACACACACACACACACACACACACACACACACACACACACACACACACACACACACACTCACACTCTCTCTCTCTCTCTTTCTCTCTCTCTCTCTTTTTTATCTTGCTCTCTCACTCAGTCTCTCTCTTTCTCCGAGCTAGTGTTAACCTCTTTCGAGACATCAATTTTGTATATAAATTAACACAAAGTTTTCCTGTTCACGGGGACACATTTAAACAGGAACCCCTCCGGACATTTATCCCCATGGACGCGGAGAGAAACAAAACAAAAACATGCTAGTGACGAAAATCCCTGAAGGTTATATTTCAGAAAAAGCATGCAGCGAAAGCTTCATCACATCAAATCAAAAATGTCCTCAATCGAAAGAAATTTGTCCCTCGATCGTCCTCTGCAATGAAAAAATGCTCTCCCCCCCCCCCCTCACATACACACACACCTCCAACACTTCAACCACCCCCTCCCCCCAAGCTTGCCCAAGCGAAGTGTCCCCCAAAACGTTTTTCGCGGTTAAATACACATTTTGCTGCAAATTATTGGCTGTCGGACCACGAGAGCTTGTCAAATTTGCCTTCCAGAGCAAGCTTGTATTCGGAAGAGACGATGAGTTTTTCCCCAAATCCATTCTAGGAGTGCACAGAATTGCGTCAATAAAGACATGCCCGCGGTTGAAAGAATTAAAATCAATTACAGGATTGAAAAAAAGAATTGCTCCAAACGCTGTAGAAACGGAGATATGTAAATTTGATTTGACAAATTTGTGTCGCAGTTTAACAAAAAAAGAAGAGTCTCTTCGGGTTTTTTTTTCAACTCATTCTCGGAGAATTCTATTTCAGTTTTTATTAGCATAATTATACGAATTAAGCACTTGCTTCGTACGATTTACAGTGGTCAATCCTTTTAGTCCTTGTTTGGAGTATTCTGATGTTCTCTCGCGTTTCAAAATAAAACGAGACTTTCACCACACTTCAGATAAGGCTGATATGCGAGGATTAAGAAAAACATTTGCTAAACGTTGAAAATAAAAGAGACAGATGAAGGTAGCAGAACCAGCTGAAATTTGGGTATTTTTGTCCAATTTTGTGTTTTCAGTTTGGTTTGGTTGTTTGAGTTAGAATTTGGCCCAAATTATCAACACATACCTAATTTTCATGAAACATATTGTAATTTTGCCTATCTTTACTGGTTTTCTCACAAAAATAAATTTAATGAAAAATGTCGAAAATCAATTTACGGAATTGCGATATTCTTACTTAATTGTTTTTAGGTCCTATCTGCCTCCGTTTTTAAGCTACATCCTTCATATTTTGACACAACCTTGTTTACACAAAACGTGAAATCTTTACAAACGGAACACAGTTGAATACATTGACCAGTTTCCTACCTCACAAAAGCTGTTGTTGTTCAAAATGTCCATATCAATTATTCTGCTTCCACATACATCTTCATCACCTACCTCAGACTCTTGTTCACTGTTACTGTATGCTTCATTATCTGAACAGTCACTGTCACTAATGTCTTCACAATCAGAATCTGGCTCTTCCTGAAATTTGTATGTGCTGTACAGTTTCATCTTGGACCTAGTTACAGTGGGCGTGTCCCCCTTTTCGTTTTTACTCAGTGCTACACTTTGAACTGAATCGACTGACTGGGCTGCCTTAGTTTCTTGCTGTCAACATCAACACCTGCAGACGCCATTTCACACTTGTTTTTGCTTGTTCGAACCTATTCACAGGTGGTTTTCGTCTTTTGGGGGCCTTACCCCTCCTTTTTACATCAGTCGACATGCTGAACTCAGTTCACGCAGAAACACACTCAAATAAAACACTTCAGTGATCCATGTGCTTAGGGCGCAGCCATTTTGAAACTGTAGAGTTACTTCTCTTTAGAGTTTTGTCTAATAAGACACTGGTTGTGCAGGTCATTATAATATGACGAATAATATTGCAGTATTATTTTTGAGAGGAATATGGCCACCATGTTGTTTTTGGGACCAGATTTCATGCACCCTTGGTCTCTTAGATTGCAAATTACCAAAAGACTACATACAATTGTGCACAAACTACAGAAATTTCAAAATTCTGCAGCACGCCTGATCCTCAAAGCACGAAAAAAAGATCATGTCACACCACTTCGCCGCACACTCCACTGGTTACCCATCCAAGCCCGCATTGAATACAAACTGTCCACTCTCTGCTTTCACTTCTTCTCTGCCTCGTCTCCTGCTTATTTCTCTGAATTTCTCACTGTATACACTCCTGCTAGACAACTCCGCGCCTCTTCTGATAGCCGCACCCTAGTCATCCCACACACAAAATCAAAAGCATATGGACAACGCACTTTTGCATTTTGCGCATCTACTCAATGGAACTCTCTCCCCTCTCACATTCGCCACTCTCAGTCAGTACAGTCATTCAAGCGAGCACTCAAAACTCACCTCTTCCAGAAACACAACTCCTAAAGTCGCAACATTTTGCCATCCTGTTCTGTAACGGTTCCATCTCTATTCAGCTTGTTATTTTTGTCTTTGTTTTACATTATTATAAATATAATTTTTCACTGCAGTAGTCCTTTAACTTTAACCCTTAGCTGTAAGCTAGATATGCACAGGTCATGTCGGTGCCACATAATGCTGACACACATGTTCCTGTGCATAGTTTATGGATAACGTGTAGTTGGGAAGTTAAGAGTAGAAATAATTAGTATTTAGTGTAGGAGGAGGGTTGGGGGTGGGTAGGGAGGGGGTGGGTATGGTTTACTTTGAGCAGGTCGGTTTCAGTTTTAATAAACAATTCTAGAGAATTGTGTATCTTATATTTGAGTCTTTCGTGTTTTAGACATTGATGCATTTAATAGTTTTAACGAGTTGCCTTTTGTTTTATCATTCTGGTGTTTATCTAGATGTGCTGTGTATCTTATAAGAAGTTCTTAAAAGTTCGAAGTTATTTTAGCATATAGGTTTTTTTTATGGTCTTAACAGTTAAACATGTATTACGTTATCATTAAGATTCATGCTTTGTTAGCACTAAGCAGTTGTTTTAATCAGTCTGGTTTTCTCTTGTTTTCATCTTATGAACATTCTAAATGTTAGACTAACTTATTGTCTTGTACAGAATAACAACTGTGTGAATGGTGCTATACTGAATGAAAGAGTGTGACATGAAGTTCTTGTACATCATTGTAAAGAGTGTGAATGACGTTTTAGTTTAGATGTCAAGCGCTTAGAGCAAGCCTTTTTAACGAAAGTTTTTGATTTAGAGCTATATAAATGTTCTTATTATTATTATTATTATTATTATAAATATTTAGGGTATAGCTGCAGAAATGATTGTTCTAAATAAAAAGTATACGTGGGATAAGATGATCCCTCCTCTTGGACCCATACATATTTATTTAAGGTTTATTTGTTTGTAATGTGTATTGTTGCTGTTGTTAAGATTATTATATTTAAGAGTGTAAGGCGCTTAGAACTATTTAGGATTTGCGCCCTATAAATACCCTTATTATTATTATTATTATTTAAGTTATTGAGACATCCCAGTGCACTAAGGGATTTATAGAGCAAATCGAGAAAATTCATTATTGAACGAAGCGCATAGCGCTGAGTTCAATAATTATTTTCGAGATTTGCTCTATAAATCCCTTAGTGCACTGGGATTGTTTCAATAACGATATTGTCAGTACCGCCATAGAAAAAAGAAGATTCCAAACGCACATTTTGCTACGCGCATTTGAATAGGCATAACTGTGTGGTTAGGTCGTCAGTGTACAGTAAGATCTACTTTTGTGTGGGGTGTCTCAAGTGTGTCGTGCTTTCGTCACACGCATTTTAATTTCTGTTGGTAAATTCCAGTGTAGCGTTAAGCTGAACAGTGATGATCTTTCAGAGAGACCTCATTTGAACTCGGAGAAAGGACTGTACTCTTCGTTATTTGCGATTCGAAACCTCCAGTCGAGGTTCGACGGATTGACTGTGCGGAGTGACTCCCCTTGAATTGACTCGAAGTCGAAGGACTCGACGGTTGCACATTTTCAAAATAAATGTGGCATATTTCTCGTGTTGTATCTTCACTCATCGGGGAGTCTGATACTAAATATGAACGATAAGAATGCTCTGAACCCTACATGTTTTATATCCGGATCGGTTTTTAGTTCACATTTGCCCAACATGTTAATTTGCTGAGCGGGGTTTATGTCGTCTGCTACTGTGCTAGGCAAGAGCAATCGAACCACTGCAGTCTGCACGCATGAGGTAATAAGTCTTATATATATGGTAAGAACGTTCTGAACCCTACACGTTTTCGATTACGATTGTTCTTGCCTTGAAATAATAATTCGGAAACCATTCATTTACTGAACTGATGCAGTCGTATTTCAGTGTACATAGTCTGCTACGTATGACAGAGTCGGGGCTGGGCCGCTATTGCGCGGGTCCGCTATTGCGCGGGTCCGCTATTGCGCGAATCTAACCCTAACCCTAACCCTAACCCTAACCCTAACCCTAACCCTAACCCTAAAGATTCGCGCAATAGCGGCCCCGCGCAATAGCGGCCCGCGCAATAGCGGGCCGACCCCACAGAGTCGATCGAGTCAGTCTTCCAAACTGGGTCTGGCTGGTACGTTATCGGAATAACACTTGTGTTTTCTGTTAGCCGCTGGGAATTGTATACTAACTCATCATTTGGTAATGTGGGTGATAAGCTACATGCCACTAACACGGCATATGAGAAGAATCTATGCAAGTCGGCGAAAATTAGATGAAACACAGCGGCTTCTATTTTAGATCAGTAGCACTGTGGCACAGGCACTTGCAATCTGTCAGAAAAAAACAAAACACTTCTGCTTTAATTGAGAAGCAGGGAATTTATGGTCATTTGGTATTGTGGAGAATATAAGCTACATGTCATTAATTAATTCTGAGGATAAGAGCACAGTCTCGCTTAGGCAAAGGGCGGAAGAATACGCTCTGTGGAAAAGTTAGCGCACTCCAAGAGTGCGCTAACAGTTTTAGCGCATCGCCATTAGCCAATCAACTGGTTCACATCAGGCATGTGACACCAGTACTTACTGACAATTATTATTATTATTATTATTATTATTATTATTATTATTATTATTTAAGTTATTGAGACATCACAGTGCGCTAAGAGATTTATAGAGCAAATCGAGAAAATGAATTATTGAACGAAGCGCAAAGCGCTGAGTTCAATAATTATTTTCAAGATTTGCTCTATAAATTTCTTAGCGCACTGTGATTGTTTCAATAACGATATTGTCAGTAACGACAATAGATTAGAACGTTTTAAAAAGCACATTTTTCTGCCAGCGTTTGGATAAATTGTGGACAGGTCGAGTTAGATCTACTTTTGTGTGTGTGTCGGCTTTGCACATTTCGGGGGTATTGACGGTTTCATCGCCGACCATGCATTTTACGATTTGATTACCCTCTGTACCGTTTCATTGATTAGCAACTAACAGTATGAGTTACAGTTGAGCAAAATGTACCCGTTAGCATACAGTTTCGCTTAAGTATTAATTATTGGTATAAAAAACAACATGTACCGAAATGTTCTATGCTCCCCCAAAAAATGAACGACCCCCAAGCAACTGAGTGGTGTCCCCTGATGTCAAACGACTCAAAGTCACACGTTCGTTCCCTCATTCGCAAAAACATAAAGTTGGCATGTTATTTCTCGCAATGTACCTGCATTCATCTGGGAGGTTGGTGCTATGATTACATGGTAAGAATGTTTTGAAGCCTTCGCTTGTTCTGTTTACATCGTAGTTGTTTTGAACTATGCGAAAACCGTTCATTTCAGTCCTGAACTGATGGTGTCGTCTGCTACATATACGAGTAGGACAGTCTATTGAATCAGTCGACTTCCAAATGCTGCTTTGTCCAGCTCGAAATCTGTCGGAAAAAAACCCTTCTGCTTTTAGCCGCGGGAAATGTTAGGGTCAAGCAATCATTGTTTGGTAATGTGGAGACGATAACCTACATGCCACTAACACAGCGGCTGAGAAGAATCTTCGCAAGTCGAAAGAAGAGGCTCAGATTCACTGTGGCACAGGCGCATGAAATCTGTCCAAAAAAACCAAACCACTTCTGCTTTTAGCCGCGGGAAATTTAGTGTCAAGCATCCTTTGGTAATGTGGAGAAGATAAGCTACATGTCACTAACACGGAGGATGAGAAGAATCTTCTCAAATCAAAAGAAGGGGCACAGCCTCGCTTTGGAAAAGGGCGGAAGAATACGCTCTCTGGAAAAGTTAGCGCACTCTTGGAGTGCGCTAACAGTTTTAAGCGCATTGCCATTAGCCAATCAACTGTTTCACATCAGTCATGTGACACCAGTACTGACTGACAAGTATTATTATTATAGGGCCTACTGGTAAACACCGTGTCTGCTTCCTGTGCAGACTTGGATATTGCTTTAATTTTAATAGAAAGTTAATACTCCTAATCTTCTTTTTTTCCCTTCTCATCCTCGTTAGTAGTGTTAGTAGTCTGAGATTATTCCATAATGCCAGAGGCTTGCAACAAGCGCTGGTGTAAGACATTTTTGATACTGCTGACTGCTAGCAATGATTAGGCTTTGTGTCGAGAATTTGAAATCAGTGCAAGTGCACGCCCCCACGCGCGCACACACACACACACACACACACACACGCACGCACGCACGAACGCACACACGAACGCACACATGCGCATATGCACACACGCATATTAACACACAAACAGACATACATATGCACACACAGACAAACACACACACACATACACACACACACACTACACACACACACACACACACACACACACACACACACACACACACACAAACACACACACACATACACACACACACACTACACACACACACACACACACACACACACACACACACTCACACTAACACACACACACACACACACACACACACACACACACACACACACACACACACACACACACACACAGAAGTGCAATGCACAGGGCCGGATCGAAACAACTCAATCTCAAATCATCGAACAGGAAATAACAATTATTTTCAATCAACAAGGAGGAAACAAATATGACCAATCCAAACACTCGCGGAAATGAACTCATTTCAGCAAGAGAGTGAAGAGCAGAAACAATCCATTCATTGAAAAAACAAAAATATCGAGAGAACTTTCGCATTGACAAGGTCCAACCATCCATACACATTTTTATAACATACAATTCGAATCATTTAAACTAACATTGAATACAATTTTCTAACAACAAGGTTCAGCCATATTTTGCTTTCATAACTCCGGAAAAAACTCGATTTATTCAAAGATAACAAAAAAACAAATCGGCCACAATGATTTATATGATACGGGCTCAGCAGGAGATGGGATGTCCTTGTAAAAAAAAATCGTATAAATTCCACTCGAGAATAAGAAGATGCACACATTTTTGCATTTATCTTCTTGCTTTCTCTTCCCTTCGCCTTTAGGGCTATCATTTTTGTAATCGTTATTTCGTGCGCAACGGCAATAACCCCTTGTTGATTGATGGACAAAAAGAATTACGTTTTGACAGCATGGGGGTTTCATGACCATGTAAACATATTGTGTGGGTGGAGCGATGGGGGTGATAATGTTTTTTTGTGTGTTTACAGTTCCATGCAACAATTTAATGATCAACATTACAATATTTGCAGTGAAGTGTCATTGAATTGAATGTATTATGCGTGCACTGTACATGTATATGTCGTGCCGAATTCACGTAATTGCCGATTCCGCGTAATGGGCAACATTTTTGCCCATTTCGCGTAATCGGCAAAACGCTGCCCAATACGTGAAATCGGCAGCGTTTTGCCGAAATCGCGTAAACGCCTCTAAAACTTGCCTATTTCGCGAATTCGGCAGCCGATTACGCGGAATCGACAGCCGATTACGCGTAATGGGCAAGTTGCCCATTACGCGAAATCGGCAATAGCAAGTTAAGTGTGCGTGTGTGCGTGCGTATGTGTGTGTGTGTGTGTGTGTGTGTGTGTGTGTGTGTGTGTGTGTGTGTGTGTGTGTGTGTGTGTGTGTGTGTGTGGTCGATCTCTCTCTCTCTCTCTCTCTCTCTCTCTCTCTCTCTCTCTCTCTCTCTCTCTCTCTCTCTCTCTCTAACAGTGTCAATGGCAGTATAACAGAAAAGAACACGAGCCACACACAGAGTGAATGGTTTGTGAGCATATCCTCAGGAAATAATTGTTCTCGTGTGCCCGTATTATCAATCAAACAAGGGGCCTTAGTGATTGAAATTCACAAACAATACCAAATTTAAACTTTTAGTTTAAGCTTTCATTTTGCTGATAGCAGAGGAACAGTCAGCATGGACGGCAAGCATCGTGCGCGTTTTGATGAAAAAATGAAAAATGAACAGTTTTCCAAGTACACATTGACCAGCGCAGACGACTACCGGTACGTGGTGAATGTCTTGTCCGGCGATGGAGATCGAAATAACAGAAACGTTAAGTTTGATCTGGTTGAAGTTGCTGGGATGAAGAAAGTGATCAAAGTAAGAGCTCTCTCTCTCTCTCTGTCTCTCTCTCTGTCTCTCTCTCTGTCTCTCTCTCTGTCTCTCTCTCTGTGTCTCTCTGTGTCTAGAGCTCTCTGTGTCCCTCTGTGTATCTCTCTGTCTCTGTCTGTCTCTGTCTCTGTCTCTGTCTCTGTCTCT
>NC_090247.1:59358684-59368684 GCF_037325665.1 Littorina saxatilis
ACAAAATCGCGACCTCAAAACCACCACAGTCGCGACCGAGCAACCAACGCTTGGTAGAAAATGGGGTACACAAAAAATCAAATTAATCAAACACACAACGCGCAAAGCCTGGCAAATCGTCTCGCATGCGATACGCATGCTTTTTACGACGCTATATTTCTCGTCACTGTGTGACGCGTTCGGCTGTTCTATCAGCTCAATGGCTGGCTGTTGCTCCGTCTGAATTCGTCCAACCGCCAAGTCGTTTTTGTGGTATATTTCGCATTTAGGTCCCAGGTAACATTATGAAGTTTTAATACGATCAATCGGACCTATTATCAAGTTAGTGTATCAACTTTTGAACGAACTGCGCCCAGTAGTTTCCCAGCAATAAGCTGTTAAGTCGAGACAGACACACACACACACACACACACACACACACACACACACACACACACACACACACACACACACACACACACACACACACACACACACACACACACACACACACGATTAAAGTCTGCTGAGCCCAAGTACTAGCGTACTCGGGGATAAAGCTGCTTTAGCTTGATGTTGTGGAATAGTGTTTATGGTGGGTTATTTTCTAAGAAAATGTCACCTGTGATTAGGAAAGGATTGTGAAAATGACCTTTCTCTGCCTTGTATAACACGTAGGGGAAGGGCTCCTAATATGGACCGGCTCCTAATATGGACCACCTCCTGTTCTGACAAACTAGGGCGCTCAAAACTATTTCATTGGCTGTATTCGCCCTCTCTGGATAACTTTCACATGTCAAAACAGTTGCAGAAACACAAACCTCAAAACCGTTAGTTTTTAGTTTTTTTCACTTTTGGCAGGGTTCACTCTAAATTTGCCGCCTAAAACGGACTCGTTTCTGTCCACAGCCAAAGCTTTTATCACACAAAAATTGCTATATATGACAGCTAAAACCGTATTTGTTACATTTTAACAGTGTTGACCCCGAGTTTCTACTGCAAAAAAATAATAATAGCAAAATCTCAAAAAATGTGTGAAGCCCCTAAAATGGACCACCTTCAACAAATCGAAGAAAATAAAAGCTAAATGCTATTTTCATTAATTCATTCAGAAGCTTGCTGGAAATAACCTATAATTAGCCTTCGAGATTTAAAAAAAAAATCACAAAATAGTCTTCTTTTTGTGGAAGTTGATAATTTCACTTATATTCACTCTGTTTTTGATAAGCTTCTTTAGTTTCCTGGTGTGCTTCAAATAATGCTCTCATCAACCCGAAACAGATAAATCTAAAACATATTTTGATTAGTCTGACTTGCACACTAAGTTGTATCATGTTATTTTGAAGTATAGGGGGCTTTTTACAGTAATTTGAGAAGGCCGTTTCAGTGGTCCATATTAGGCGCCTAGGCTCCTAATATGGACCATTTGTGGTTTTTTCTGTATTTAATTTTTGCTGAATATCTATCAAAGCTATTTCACTCTAATTAGGCCTAACGGTTAACCTAAGAGAGAAGGACTACCAAACACAAAATGAAACTTCTTCGCAAGAAAACAAGCTAGTTATCAGCATGAAACAAAAAGTGGTCCATATTAGGAGCCCTTCCCCTACTTCGTTTACGTCACGAAGGAGGCTTGGAAATAAAATCCCAATAACTCAGAGCGTTGTTGTAGCTCACTATTAAGGAGTAGGCACATTTTTATTCTAAAAGGATGCCATCCGTGATTGAGAAAAGTTCCTTAGTGAACCCTGGCCTTTAAACAATCTGTTTACGTCATGAAGGAAGTGCGCAAATAAAATCACAATAATTCAGACGCCCTACAAAGCAAGATGGCTGCATGACGATAGGACCATTTGGCAGAACCAAAATAAAAAAACAGCTTGATGAAGTTTGGAGCATGGAAGCGTTCTAAAGAATCTGAATGTCAATCGAATACTGCTCACTCTGGCAATGCACATGCACAGCCATACACTCAATAAATCAATTATCGTTTAAAGGTTCAATTCAAGCGGTCTTTGAAATTATCAAAATCGCTTATTTGCTGAAGTTGTTGTGTTCACATTCTTTCGGTTTATCGTCACATTTGGTAATGTAAGATGTTACGCAGTGTTATGATATTGAATAACAAATTCACACAGTTTATAAATACAACAAATCTCAGACCAAAATCAAGCCTACGTCCTTTTGTTTCTCAGATCTAAAAACAATAACGATCTCCTTCATTTGATTAACATTCTCACGAACACGTCCGATGAAACCCTGTAACAAGTTTGTATCTGTGTGTTCATTCGTATAAACAAGTCTTGATCTAAGGGACTATCTCCGGTAATAAATAAATGCTGGTTCTTGTGTATGACTGTGTACGTACGTATTAGTAAGAGTGCCTTGGAGAATGAGGAACATATATGTGTTCATTCGTAAAAAACAAGTCTTAATCTAAAGACTATCTCTGGTCAAAAAGAAATTCTGGTTATTGTGTATGGTTGTGTACGTAGTGTTAGTCACAGTGCTTTGGAGAATGAGGAACATATGAGCTTGTGACGATCATCCTGTTAGGGTTATGAAAGTCGCTTGTTCATTTTAATGCCTGTTACTCTCGTAGGTTCCGCATAGGTTGCTAGAGAGAGAGAGTGTGTATGTGCATGTATGTGTGTGTGTGTGTGTGTGTGTGTGTGTGTGTGTGTGTGTGTGTGTGTGTGTGTGTGTGTGTGTGTGTGTGTGTGTGTGTGTGTGTGTGTGTGTGTGTGTGTGTGTGAATACGAATAAACTTTATTGTCATGAAACGTAGTGTTTATAAGACACGGGAAGATAAATAACCAAATGATTTCATTGTTTCTTTTTTTGGAAGCAATTATATACAAATTCTCCCAATTTAGTTTGTACATTGTCTACTTGCAAAAATTGACTTGGTACATCATATGAATATATAGGTCGATTAATTTCACTCATGAAATATTTTCGTAATTGGTTGTTTTCTATGCAGTTATCTAGACAATGTATTTCGTCTTCTATTACTCCACATGTTTTACATAATCTATTTTCCCTAGGAGTATTGCTGTATCTACCAGTTTCAATTTTGAGGTCGTGGGCACTTATTCTTAGTTTATATTTTCTTTGTTTTATGCATAACTGCATGGCAATTTTCCTTGTTTTTATAAGGACAGTAACATTTTGAGTCTTGAGTCTTGATGTCTCTCGCTTGCTCTTGTTGCACATGCATTTCGAGCGCTTGTAAATGTCTCTTTGTTTTTAAGATCAATATTTCATCCATCAGGATCTATGCCAGAATGTTGTATGGCACCTCCCTGTCCATGTTACCATTATGCAAACCATCGAAGATCAATCATGAATATTCTGTGAGACGATTCTTCAACTTGAATTTATACCAGAAACCCACCAATAAACAAACAAGAAAGGTTAGTTATTGGAACGTTTAATATTAAATTTTGACACAGCAAAAAACATTCACAAGTAAATGGAACCAATGGTTCTATATAGTGGACAGAGAGACACATCATTGTGAGACAATATGTGACCCTCCACCACGAAATGAGTCGCATGTCACCTCGCGCGGTTCTGCGCTAGGTTTAATATAAGTCCGGGGAGTGTCTGGTAACAGTGTGAGGGTCACCTTAGTCACAGGCTAATAACTCAAACAGTTTTCGCTCTTTTCTAAAACAATTTTCACCACTGGATAGAGCATAAAAAACTCTTTAGGAAAATGTAAAAATATGAAAATCATGCAAAGGTGACATGTGACTCATTCCGTAGTGGAGGGTCACATATACGTTTTTCATAAATCGCTACGTCGGGTTGGTATGGGTTGTTTAAGAGTGAATACCCTTGCTTTACCTCGGACAAATAACTTCACACATGCTTCTGTCCACGCGTTTCCAACACATCCATCGCTATAATGATTGGCCCCTCCAATGTCTGTCTGAGTAGAAAGTAAGGGCATTCATTCTTTCACAGCCTATGCAAACCCGACAGAGTTATTTTCGTCTGTTGAAAGCTTAAAGTATGCTGAATAAGCTGTGCAGTTTGACATTTGTGTTCTTCTTGTTGTGCGTTCCCAGTCATAAGTGTTTTTCTTGTTCTGCGTTCCCAGTCATACGTGTTCTTCTTGTTCTGCGTTCCCAGTCATACGTGTTCTTCGTGTTCTGCGTTCCCAGTCATACGTTTTCTTCTTGTTCTGCGTTCCCAGTCATAAGTGTTCTTCTTGTTCTGCGTTCCCAGTCATAAGTGTTCTTCTTGTTCTGCGTTCCCAGTCATAAGTGTTCTTCTTGTTCTGCGTTCCCAGTCATAAGTGTTCTTCTTGTTCTGCGTTCCCAGTCATAAGTGTTCTTCTTGTTCTGCGTTCCCAGTCATAAGTGTTCTTCTTGTTCTGCGTTCCCAGTCATAAGTGTTCTTCTTGTTCTGCGTTCCCAGTCATAAGTGTTCTTCATGTTCTGCGTTCCCAGTCATAAGTGTTCTTCATGTTCTGCGTTCTCAGTCATAAGTGTTTTTCATGTTCTGCGTTCCCAGTCATAAGTGTTCTTCATGTTCTGCGTTCCCAGCCATAAGTGTTCTTCATGTTCTGCGTTCCCAGTCATAAGTGTTCTTCATGTTCTGCGTTCCCAGTCATAAGTGTTCTTCTTGTTCTGCGTTCCCAGTCATAAGTGTTCTTCATGTTCTGCGTTCCCAGTCATAAGTGTTCTTCTTGTTCTGCGTTCCCAGTCATAAGTGTTCTTCATGTTCTGCGCTCCCAGTCAAAAGTGTTCAGCAATCAATTATCACTATCCACTAGAAGCAACCAAACGGCTGATTTTTGGTATGAGTCCAAATGGGAGGATGTTCTTATCCTATGTAACAGCCTGGTGGTGTGAATGATTGCTTACGCAGGATAGAATATACCTTTAATGTCCGCATCAGCGTTACATTGAATATCAACAGCAGCCTTCATCTTCAAAACGCAAACGGCTAACGAAAAAATGCTAAAGAAAAAAAAAAGCTAAAGAAAAACGATAAAAAGGAGTAGACAAAAAAATTCAAAAAGAAAAAAAAAATCACAAAATAAATAAACGGTCAAGGCCCTTCTAACTTTGAGTAGAGATGGATTAAAAAAAAAAGTCATGAATATTCTCCGCTTAAACAGGAGAAACGATAAAAAGGGCAGAGGAATATTGATTCTCAATACAACATCCAGCGAAGGGAAAACTAGTGGGGGAAAATGTGAAAGGGTTATCATCATGCATATTCAAAAGAGAGAGGCTAACATTGCCCCTATTTGTTCAAAGAGCGAACAAAAGTATGTTTGTTTCATTCTGGAAGGAAAAAGTTCCACGCCCACTTAGTTTTTCTTCGGCAATTTTTATCCATGAAAAAGGAAGTAGCGTTTTTAAGTTCTGAGATAATGAGTCATGAGATTTTTGAAACATCAATGCGCGAAAAAAAAAAAAAAGAATTGTATATTGTGTGTGTGAAAATGTACGTAAAGACAGAAGAGAAGAAATGCCTGTGTGAGATGCCTTCAGAATCCGAGTTCTGCCGAACTGAGTTATACAGTTTTTAATCCATCAAACTATGCAAAACGAATGCCAGCGAGCGAGAACTATGATTATTTGTGAAAATAATTATATCTCAAGGCGGATGATTGTAGCGGAAACAATTCTAAGGTGGGTTGACATCATAGTTCTAGTTCTGCCGTACCGAGTTCTGAAGTTTTTAATCCGAATGTGTATAAGAAAGGAACTGCCCGCGACCAAGAACTATAATTTCTCGTGAGCGAACAAAATACCAGTGGTGGATACCGTTGTAGTCTAAAGGGTACTTTTGCTTTCTTGAATTATATGTTGTTTTTGCTTTCAGTGAAAGGAGATTTATGTGTCTAGTTTACTTCATTTGTTTTATCTATTTATTTTAATTTTATTTCTTTAATTATTTTTTTTTGAGGGGTTGCTTTTGTTGTGTTCGTATAAAATCTGATTTTTGTGTGAAAATATGTGACCCTCCACCACGAAATGAGTCGCATGTCACCTCGCGCGGTTCTGCGCTAGGTTTGATATAAGTCCGGATAGTGTCTGGTAACAGTGTGAGGGTCACCTTAGTCACAGGCTTATAACTCAAACAGGTTTCGCTCTTTTCCAAAAACGGGTTTCACCACTGGATAGAGCATAAAAAACTCTTTAGGAAAATGTAAAAATATGAAAATCATGCAAAGGTAACATGCGACTCATTTCGTGGTGGAGGGTCACATATATCTCGAGACAAAAGGCATGAGTAGAAAAACTATACCCAGGATCTGTAATGTCCTTGCAGTCTACCAGGTATTTTGTCTTCCTTTTCTGTCTTTATCCTAATGGGGTCAATGAAAAGAGATGTATTAGTGTCCATCTTTTTCTTTTTTCTAATTTCTCTCCCAGTATGCAAACATGCACGGCAACTTCATGGACAGTGCCATCATGCAGACAGCTAGGTTACCAAAAACAAAAACAGAATAAGCAAAATAATGGGTTGTTTTTCTACTTGCCTTTGTGCTGTACCTTTTGCTAAAAATAAGGTTGTTTGCTCGCAGTAACACTTAGAGCATGTGGATTCTTGGCTGACGGAGAAAAAACTACTGAGGCACGATATCAATAATTTGATTTCTAGAATTAGTGTGTTTTTGAATAACTCTTGTGTTGAAGTTACTATTATTGGAAATACTTTTTTTGAGATTACACAGAGTAGGACATTGTAGCTTTGTTGCTTAATATGCCACGAAAATATGACATTTGACATGCTAGCGCGGTCCCGCAGAGAACAATGTATGTCTCGACCTATATCAAAAGTCATATGTTCGTCAGAAAGACAATTTACATGTATGCATCGATTCATTTTACGATTGAACGCCCATGTATAACACACACGTGATCTCAGACAGCTGTCGGAATATGAGTTTCAGTCGGCCTCTTGCGTCACATGGCTGAAAGAAGGCAAACCAAATGCTCGATCAATACATTGAATCTTTATCGATCATTTTCATTACGCTGAACTGAAAGTGGCAGTTTCGGACAGCAAGAGATATGAATATATTCGACTCACAGAAAACATATAAACTGGTTTATCCAGTCAAATGTCGCTTGTTTGTTTCAATGCTTGGTTTTTTTTTCTCTCAGGTGCCAGGAGATTGTTTCCGCGTAAGTCTCACTTACTCTTGTTGCACATGCGGCGTATATTTAGGTCGCTTATGTCCCTTTGCTTCTCAGATCTAATTATAGCGCTCTGCCTCATTTGCTTAAGATTTTCTAGTTTATTCACGTTTTCAATTCTCCTTTACTGTGCATGCCATTTCCGTTAGCTCTTTCTGAGAAGCCGAAAGTAGTTTTATCAATATTTTCCCATCTTCGCTCCTCCAAGCATACCAGTCGTTTGGATTACGCAGTGGTAATTAATAATTACTTAACCTAAATCCAGGGATTGATAAATATACAGAGATGTGCACGACACCATGCATAGCGAAGACTTGGAGAGAGAAAACTCTGTTTGGATGAAATGTAGATGATGAGCATGCACCGTCTCTTAGAATTTGCAGTGAACATTTGTCATGCTTATCTCTCTGTGTTTTTGTACTAATTTGTTGAGACAATTTTCATTGAGTATATATAAATGCTGAATGCTATGACATGGTAACGTTGTGTTTGCTGTGTTTTCCTTTCCTGTTGGACATATTCCAAAGCTGATAGGGTAATATCATGTCATACTGTCACAAGTTTGCTTCGTCCAGCCATGCAATCATCTGGATTTTGCAGCGATAATAATTACTTAAGGCCAACAAAAAAAAGGTCTGTTTACGGCAACATAGGCCAAAAAAATAGGGTCGGTAGGTCGGGAATTTTTTTTTTTTTTTTTTCCCAAAAAAACATATTTTTACGTTATTTTGCAAAAAAAACCAAAAGATTTATTTATTTTTTTTCCCAAATGCCAAAAAAAAGTCTAGGGTCGCGCGAAAAAAAAATAGGGTCGGTCGGGTTACCGTAAACAGACCTATTTTTTTTTTTGGCCTAACCTATATCCAGGGCTTGTTCAATGGACAGGGATCAGACACCAATCCTGGCAAAGAATTGGAGAGAAAATATATGTTTGGATGACATGCAGCTGATGAGTTTGCTTGATCTCTTGAAATGTGCAGTGGAACTTTGATCTTCATCTCTCGTTGCTTTTGTGCTTACTCAAGTACAAACAGTAAAAAACACACAACTGAATCCAGGATTTCGTCGATGGGCAGGAATCAGACACCAATTTTGTCAAAGAAGTGAAGAGACAAAAATATGTTTGGATGACCTGCAGCTGATCAGTTTGCTCCATCTCTTGAAATGTGTAGTGGAACTTTGATCTTCATCTCTCGGTGCTCTTGTGCCTACTCCATGAGATTATATTGAATTTTGATTTTGTTTTCATGTATCTGATCGAGAATCGCCGAACGTCTACTTTCAAAGAGTTTGCAGTACGTCCAAGACCCTATCCAACCCACACCAGTCGTGTAGAGCAAACATACATCTTCCATATTTGAACAGGACACTGCGGTCTGAAGGCACGCCTGAAAAAGAAAGCGATACTGTTTGTATCAGAAAGCGCTATTACACATGCAAAACTGTACGGACATATGGATGAACTGCGCCGATGTTGACCATTCGGGTCCCAGACTATGACAGACACATCCTTCGAACGCTGAAGTAAGAGACGACGACGATTGTAACGAGATGGAAAGAAGGCAAGTAGTATAACAGTTAAAGAAATAATTAATACATGTACGTAAACTTTATAATACATGAACACCAGACAAATATTAGAAAAGTTAATACAACATTAATTATTCCTATGTACGCATCTTCATTGGTAATCTGACAAAATGTAAAAGGACGCCAAAGGCTGGCCTTTCTTTTAATATCGTGTCCTGCATCGAGCTTCTTTCTAGCTCGGTGCTTCATGTAAAATCATTCTATATAGATAATTGAATTAGTTCTGGCAGCCAGAACCGAAAACGTATGTGCCGCCAAGAGGGATCTCATCACGAAAATCAATCTACTTTGGCAATTGTATAATTCCCTCTTCACTGTATTTTCCTTCCTGTTGGTCCTTTCCAAAATACAGAGGTTAATTTATTGTCAATATTGGACCATCTTTGCTCTTCCCCGCAAACCAATCATTTGGATCTCGCAGCGATAATATTTGTTTTATTCAGGGATTGTTCAGTATATACACAGAGATCAGCATCACGCCAAGCATAACAGAGAATTGGATAACAAAAAAATGTTTGGACAACATGCAGTTGAGTTGGCACGATTTCGTAGAGTTTGGAGTAAATATGTGTACGATATAGAAGCTTTCAATTGTATTTCGTTTTCCTTTCCCGTTAGTTCTTTCTGTAGCACAGCTAGATGATCATGTCATCGATAACATCACACCTGTACCCCAGAAAACCTATTATTTGGATTCGATAGTGATAATAATTACTTAACTTAACTCTAGGGATTGATCAATGTAGAAATGTCTGCATGATGCCAAGTGACGCAACGAATCGGAGAGAACACAAACATTTATTTGGATGACATGCAGTTGATGAGTTTGGGCTACATCTTTGAGTTTGCCATGAATGTATGATCTTTGCATCTTAGTGTTCTTGTACTAAGTTGCCCAGGAATCAATACCTTGACTAAATATAAATGTCGACTCCAACGACATGGAATGTTAGTCTTCGCTGCATTTTTTCCCCTGATAGTTATTTCTGTTGCGCAAAGGGTAATATCATCAACAAAGTCACATATGTGCTTCTCCTCCCAGCAAACCAATCAATGGGATTCGACAGCGATGATACTAACTTAACCTAAATTCGAGGATTGATCAATGAACAGAGATCTGCAAGATTCCAAGTTAAGCAAATAACCGAAAAAGAAAACATATGTTTGCATGACATGCAGTTTCAAGAGTTTACATGATATCTTGTAGTTTGCAGTGGACCTTTCATGTTCATCTTTGGGTGCTCTCGAACTAACTCGTTCAG
>NC_090247.1:59373684-59378684 GCF_037325665.1 Littorina saxatilis
GATATCCCTTTGACCAAACGATACATTATGAACTGTGGTACTTCTATATATACCCTACCCAGATACCATTTTTGATTTACGGAAAACTCTTGTAATTATTGATTGCATCAATTGTTCAGGGGTTTACGACTTCGTAAAAACGCTGTCTCTATGTCTATTTACCTGTTGGTTTGTTTCTCCGGTTAAAAGAAACAGTATGACAAGATGACAGCCCTCTTGTTATAGGAATAAAGGTGCGAAAATCATATTAACGCAACGTCGTATTCATGTTGTGTGTTTGCTGGGAAGTATCTACATGTAGGTGCTACAATTCCATATCACAAACGCACACGAAGAAAAGCAGCAATATAAACTGGTTGTGCTTCAACCGTCCAGGCAACCAAGGATCATACAAATAGTTATCAATTCTTCACATGTGCTACAAAAGTAACGTTAACAATACAATGTTTAATAACCAATCGTAAAGACAAACTCCTTATGTACGTTACCAGCAAAGGAGAGTGGCTGTAATAATAACCGACAACAACAACACAAAGTGAAAAGAAAACAAGTCGCGTAAGGCGAAATTACAACATTTAGTCAAGCTGTCGAACTAACAGAATGAAACTGAACTCAATGCATTTTTACAGCAAGAGCGTACACTCGAAGCATCGTCAGTCCACCGCTCGATGCAAAGGCAGTGAAATTGACAAGAAGAGCGGGGTAGTAGTTGCGCTGAGAAGGAAAGCACGCTTTTCTTTATCTCTATTCTTTTTAACTTTCTGAGCGTGTTTTTAATCCAAACATATCACATCTATATGTTTTTGGAATCAGGAACCCACAAAGAATAAGATGAAATTGATTTTAAATCGATTTCGAAAATTTTATTTTAATAGTAACTTTTATATTTTGAATTTTCAGAGCTTGTTTTTAATCCAAATATAACATGTTTATATGTTTTTGGAATCAGAAAATGATGAAGAATAAGATGAACGTAAATTTGGATCGTTTTATAAAAAAAAGGCAATTTTTCGTGTAGCGGAGATACAACGAAAAAAGTTTTGTTAGCGCGCCAGCCCCGTTTCTGCTGCAGCACAGAGCAAAACTTGACTAAATGTTAAAAAAAGATTGAAAACAAACTAATAAAGAAAGGCATATTTGTCCAAGTGAAAGGCCTCGGCCTGATTGCCTGCCTTCAGAAAAGGGGCAAACCAAAACAAAAGTCCGAGCGCTGACGTTTGTGCCATTTATTTTCCTGTCACGAACAAGACTGCACTGGCAAAATTCAGACGGGAAGATAGAGGCTTGTGTGTGTGTGTGTGTGTGTGTGTGTGTGTGTGTGTGTGTATGTGTGTGTGTGTGTGTGGATGTATGGATGTATGTGCGTCTGTGTGTGTGTGTGTGTATGTGTGTGTGTGTATGTATGTATGTATGTGTGTGTGCGTATGTATGTGTGTGTATGTGTGTGTGTATATATATATATATATATATATATGTGTGTGTGTGTGTGTGTGTGTGTGTGTGTGTGTGTGTGTGTATATATATATATATATATATATATATGTGTGTGTGTGTGTGTGTGTGTGTGTGTGTGTGTGTGTGTTTGAGTGCGTCAATTTACAATCTTCGGTTACAGGAACCAGTCTTATTTCGTATTATGTTTTAGCAAATATATAATTGGTCCCATCTTTCTTGCTTACCACGATCACAGATTACCCTGACACAATTGACGATGTTCGGAAATAACTCTGTCAATTAAGTGTTTTCGGGTTTTCGGGTTCTGATGGAGTCGCTTTCCCCAAAAAACAAGGAGACAAGCCTACAATGTCACGTGTAGCTTGCCTCAGCGTTTCTGTGGAAAAGCAAAGGGAAACAAGAAATTCCTCCGAGGTAGGAAAAACACCCCCGTCAAAGGGAAATAACCTTCTCAGTTGGTGGCAGTGACTGAGTGAGAATGGTTATTTCCCTTTGACCATTAATATGTCCCTCTATAAGTCCTTGTAGAATCTTAATCCACCAATAACTCCCTAACCGTGTGTTTGACTGGTCCCAATTTTTGTAAGGACCGTCTCAGGAATGTATAGAACCTGTTCACCAAGTTTGGTGACGATCGGTCCGTTCATTCTTGAGATCTATATGCGAACACAAACACACAAACAAACAAACAAACAAACACATCGACCGAATCCTATACACACCCCTATACCGGGGGTGTAACAAGGGACTTTCCACAACCGGCATACACACCCAACGGAGTTGCCGGAATTCGACTATTCTTTGACAAGATAAGATCGACCTGCTCGGGCCATCCATCACACGCACATAATTGGATTCCAGAGTACTGGAATAAGTACTAGCAAGACTCAAATTACCCCCGCGGTTATATCCTGATATTTATGTGCCAGACGCATACAGGATATTTATTCGAGTCTGAGATTTGAACTGACACAGGCGTTGGTAAAGTTTACCGACTTGTTTACTGATTTGCAACAGGAGTGTTTTGTGGGTCAGGCAAGTACTGACAGTTTGTTGATTTGTTTTAGTCAGGTGAACGTAAAGCCCGCTCCGAAGTGTCCATTAATGTGATTTGTGTTTTTGTTTTTGAAGTCAAACTGACAACTTGAGAACTGTAAAAACAATTAAATGTGATGTACACAGATTGGAAGATGTGATAACCTATTAAAAAGTAATGTACTAATTTGATACAATCTATTGCCTGTGAGATACATTATGAAGCGTCTCCAGGACATCGGACTCCACGATACTATTATCACAAAATGGTTTTGGGGTAAACCAATTTTTTTAAAAAAGAGGAAAGAAACGCAGACTAACAACGATCCAGCCCACAAGCAACAAACCAAACACACAGCTGAAAGAAGAGGTGTATGCAGAATATCGGATTTTTTTTCCCGCAACCTTTCTTTTCCGTACACAATTATGTAAGCTTTTGCAAAGAGCGGTGACGGTGGCGTAAAAAAAACCCACAGGTAAACAAAGTTTTATTGATGCTCTCATAATAGTGAAATTATTTCTCTCTCACGTCACCTATCATCAACAATAATGCCATGCCCTAAAAAAACAAACAGCATTGGAACGGATCGTATGTGTTCCTTACATAATTATATGGGTTTGATCACTAAAAGAAACACTCGATTGTGGCGACAAAAACAAAAGACAGAAATAAGCTTCATCAATCATTCAGTGTAGAAGTGCACTTACCGTCCTCTCATATCAATTAGTTATTCTGCATATTTCCACGCCCTACAAAACCGGCATTAGATCAATTGGTAAAAACGTCATTGGACAATGCAAAATATTATTTGTCTGGCACGTTTCAGAGGTTACTCAGTTCCATCGATCATCAATTATAACAATACTACTCCAGCCGCATCTAACAAACCGTGCATCTCTGGGGACGACATATGAGTGCCTTTATGTTTGGTAATTACCTGGTACAAGGATCACCATGCATCAGTGAAGAAACATTATGTATGTCTTCCATACAAATTCGCTCAACCGTGTGACCGAGTGCGTACGCTTGGCTTGGTCTACTGATCAGCTTTGATAAAATAAACACCACCTTCGGTGTAAATTGCACAGACAAACGTGTTCAGTCTGTTGTTTTTCCAATGTCAGAAAATATTATTCGCGAAGATATTTATTGGTGTGATCGATTAAATCTATAGTGATAATACAAAGCAAACACCTTTGGTTCTGACTGTCTTTTTGTATTCACAGACATAAATATTATGATGTATTTTAGGGAGCTATAGATTATGAACATATTTTGTCGCGTACGTATACTGATACAATTGAGCCACCGAGAGACGGGCGCTGTGGCGGGGTGGTAAGACGTCGGCCTCTTAACCGGAGTTCGAATCCCGGCCGCGGCCGCCTGGTGGGGTTAAGTGTGGATATTTTTCCGATCTCCCGGGTCAACTTATGTGCAGACCTGCTTAGTGGCTTATCCCCCTTCGTGTGCACACGCAAACACAAGACCAAGTGCGCACGGAACAGATCCTGTAATCCATGTCAGAGTCCGGTGGGTTATAGAAACACACAATTACCCAGCATGCTTCCTCCGAAAGTGGCGTGTGGCTGCCTAAATGGCGGGTTAAAAACGGTCATACACGTAAAAATCCACTCGTGCAAAAACACAAGTGTACGGGGGAGTTTCAGCTCACGAACGCAGAAGAAGAAGAAGAAGAAGTAGAGCCACCGAGCTCACCCAATAACTTTATTTATTCCCCCCTCTGCTTCTTTACCTCTGTAAACTTGTAGAGCTAGTTATTTTTCGATAAACACCCAGCAACCAAACAAATAACGACCCAGCAACAGCCTGAATCCTCGATAGCGCAATGGGTTGAGAAGCTGTTCTGCGTCGGTACTACTTTTGCGACTGAAAAGTTCCGAACGCTCTAATGTACGAAGTATACATCTCTGGAGCAAACAATACAAACATACCGCATTTAAATTAACAACTACAGGCTTGAACACATGAATCTCCATATAAAATCCATGAGTTTGGTTGTTTTCTGAATCTAGGTCTGCTGTGCACAAACGTTCATTACAAGCAAATTCCCAAGGCAAGTAACTCTCATACTTTGTCTAGCGACAAGAGTAGTTCCCCTTTCAAATTTCTTTTCACTCAGTTTCTTCGACAACAGACTGCAATCCGACGGTCAGTTTTCAACAATATTTCATTTAATAAACAGATCACACGCAACCAAATGCACACATCTCATCAATTTAAACAAAATAAAGCGGTTTCATACACTATTTTCCCCAGAAAACTGAACTTCATACAGTTTTTAACGTTGGAACACGGGTGCAAAAGTTCGTCTGCTAGTGCTAGTCCCATTTGACGAAAGAACATTATCCTAAGCGATACCAAAACATATACAGAACACACAATATCTGCCTTTGCCGCCACAGCAGAATAACAGCATATCTGTGTACTTGATTGTAGTCCAAAATAGGAAAACTGACAAGAAGTGTTAACAGAATGGAATGATTTGCAC
>NC_090247.1:59383684-59395439 GCF_037325665.1 Littorina saxatilis
TTTTTTTCAGATATGTAAAAGCTCGTTTTCGCTCTCATTTTAACATTTAAATATAACTCGTGAACAAACCGTGTATAACACGACTTAAATCCCGTCGCGATATAACCCTTCGTGGTTGAAAACGACGTTAAACACCAAATAAAGAAAGAAACACGACTTAAATTACCATGTAGTATTGTCTATGCAGCACGCGAAAACAATATCTACAAAACATTACCCTGAGCGTAAACAGAAGAAGATCAGAAACGCAGACGATGACAAAGAAGAAGACAGGCATCTCTCAACTATTGATCAGAGACAAAATATTCACTTTGAAAAGAGTCAAGAACGTAATCATTGATATTTACATCTCCTTTGCATGTTTGTCTCGTTACCGTTGCGTGCTATGGGTCGTCAAACTGCAGCGGTTTACTTATAGTCCCAGTGGGAATAACTCGCATGCAGAAGAGCATGCTCATCTTTTGGGATGTAGAGAGGTTAATATCGGAGAAAGGACGCTACACGGTTAGCTTGTTGGATATGTTGCAAAGGCAGTAAAACCGTCCTGATGGTACAAGTCCTTCTGCAAACATGAACTATCTTCTTGTAAAGGCATTTTTAGAGTTTACATTGAATACGTTTAACAACAAAATACATTTCAATATAACTTTACTTACAATGGGCTTTATCATCTCCCTGTGGGTTTTAAAATACGATCGAGTGCGAGAAACAGACAATATGTAATGGTAATCTTAGGCAATCTTTTTTTTAATTCTATTTTCTTTTAACACTGGCTGCATCTGTCTGGAAGTTGTTGCTGTCCAATTTTTTTTAATGTATTTGTGACTATATTATATCCTTGTTAGAAAATAAGAATTTTGTTTCTTCTTTTGGGTGAATCATAAAATGTTATCATTCATGGTGAAGTCTCGATTAGCTCATGTTGAAATCACCTAAGGGCAAAACGAGTCAACAACACAACACGTGCCGGTACTAAGCCAAAGTTTTGGATTCTGCCGGCGTTACCCATGCAGATGCAAACACAACATCTTTTCGGTGGCGTATACTTTTACAACATTCCCGACGATAACGATTGACCTTGAAAGTGTAAACACTGCAGTGGACACAGACAGACAGACAGGCATACAGACGCACACACGCACGCGAGCACACACACACTCACACACACACACACACACTCACAAACGCACACACACACACACTAACACACACACACACACTAACACACACACACACACACACACACACACACACTAACACACACACACACTCACACACACACACACACACACACACACACACACACACACACACACACAGTGATTGCACACTCAGTGAAAACCTTACTCCACAGAAGAAAAGAGAGGACTTCCCAACACAAACATGTTCCAGACAACAAACTCTTCCCACTGTCTGAAAGCGGTAGTTTGAGTGTCCTTCGTGATGTATTCGGCTTTCGGGGAGAAAAAGAAATAACAGTGATTACAAGTGGCAGCTGACAGATGCAGTACCGTCTTCAGTCCGCGGTATTTCGTCTGCGGAGCTTCCGTTGCGGTAAACTATACTGCCATTAAGACGTCGTTTGTTCGTGACATCTTATTGGGATGAAAACACAAGGTCGATACAAAATGTATCCATTTTCATTTTGTTATTCTTCTGAGAGTGCGTGCGGGACAGTCTGGACGATACACATTACTGCTTCAATCGACAGAAAAAGTATGTATTTGTAGTTTTGGTTTTGAAGTTTTAAGATTAAAGTCGTTTAGCCTTAAAAGCCTTTTGAGAGCAACCATTTGGTAGGTTATTTCAACACGCACGTACACACACACACGCACACAGGCACAGACAGACACACACACACACACACACACACACACACACACACACATACACACACAAACATGCACACACACACACGCACACAAATACACACACACACACACACACATACACACGCACACAGACACACACACACACGCACACATAAACACACACACACACACACACACACGCACACACACACACACACACACACACACACACACACACACACACACACACACACCAAACAATAATGAATCAAAACCTGTAACTTAATACGTAGCAGAGTTGTGTCCAGATGAATATATTCATTTCGTTCACCAATTACCCAGCATATGTGTACCTGCGACCATAAATTGTATGTCTTCACGACAGTAAAACCATCTTCATCTTATTCTTATTGTTCTCGTTCGCTACAGTAAAATAGTCTATGTTCTCTGAAAGGCCTGAATTATAGAAAGCGGTTCTTAAGGGCCCGGTCACACAGCGCTTCTTACAACGATCATGCCGATCACGCTGATATTGAAAACAGTTATCAAATCGGGGCATATCGCCGTCAAAATCCAGCACATGGCCGGCACTAATACCCTAGTCACATAATATATACGCCGTTTCTGCTACGACGGAAAAGTGTCCGAGAGCGTGGCCAAACGTGGCAGGATCTCCATGAGCGTGGTTTGGTCGGGGTGGGATCTGCTAGGTCGCGAAGCTGCACGCCCTCCCTACGCTTATTTTGAACTGCACAAAGACTGTAGCCGAGACTGGGCGCAGTACAGCTCTCCTACAATTTTACAACGGAGTAGAAGCGGCGTCTCTGTGTGACCGGGGCATAAAGGAAGTTGCAGACACAGAATCTTTTACCCTTCACAGGGCACTGTCAGCACAATGTTTGAAGCAATTACTCAAATCATTCCCATCCCAGCAAGGTGCAGTGTTGACCTAAACCTCACGTATTGTGCCAGAAAATGCCAGGAACGCTGGCACCGCGGGAAGAACTGGCTGCTGTCATTTGCAGAACGTGCAGCTGAACTTTGCGTTGCTAAGCAACCCGACCACCTCCAGGGGAAGAGAGGTGAGAATGAAGGTCGCGACCTTGAGAATATTCTAAAGTTTGAGATGGTGAGGGAGCGACGTCACACTGGGATACAATTACTTGAGTGTCATGAATCTTTTTATTTTTTTTGTGCGTGTCAAGAAAAAAATGACGTTTGATTATTGAAGAGGTCATGACATTTGCTTCTTGTGTTGCTTTGTGTGTGTGTGTGTGCGTGTGTGTGTGTGTGTGTGTGTGTGCGTGTGTGTGTGTGTGTGTGTGTGTGTGTGTGTGTGTGTGTGTGTGTGTGTGTGTGTGTGTGTGTGTGTGTGTATGTGTGATGATAATTCGTTTTAACATCCTCTTAATCAATCAATCAATCAATATGAAGCTTATATAGCGCGTATTCCGTGGGTACAGTTCTAAGCGCTTGTCGAAGAGTTGTCAACACAGGACTAACAAAGAAACTAACATCTACAGACGGACACGAACCCTATCACACACTAGCAAACCCTGATAAACATACAACAAACAACTGTTTAACAACAATGTACACATCAATAGCTAGGTCCAAACAAAATAATATTAAACACAAAGAAAACACCTCTCACAGAGCACAGCATAAGAATGTCTTTTGGGGCACAACACATCACGTCGAACATGAAAGTCGCAGCCAGCTACAGGAAGAACTGAGTCTTCAACCTACTCTTGAACTCTTGGGACAGGTAGAGTTGATATGCTTTATGGGGGGACAGGACACTGGACACACATGCAAACAGAGAACACATATGATCGTGTTATAGATCTGGAAGTCTGTTGTTGCGATATTTCAAAATGGGGATGGAAGTAAAAATTTTGTTGGGGTTGTTGCCATAGTGTACGCGAAATATAGTTGGAGTGGAGCGGTTTTGTTGGCTTATTTGCTTTTTATTTATGTAAAATATTTTTCAGACTTTTGGATAATGCCAAAATAATGTAATAAAGAACTGGCTGAATAAGTAAATACATACGTAACTAGAAACATAAAACAATTGTGTGTGTGTGTGTGTGTGTGTGTGTGTGTGTGTGTGTGTGTGTGTGTGTGTGTGTGTGTGAGTGAGTGTGTGCGTGTGTGTGTGTGCAGTCGCCGGTTCACTGTGTAGGCACAATGTCATAAAAAATCAAGCTGATTGTTGTCTCTTGTATAGAAATGAATAACCCTTTCCATCAATATAACTGGATTTAATATAAACTGTCTCACTGCAAAGATCTACACACAAAACGCCCCCATCTAGTTTTTTTGGACAAATAGTCCTGCACAACCAAGTCATTCAGCATTGTATTACGTATGTGCCTATATTATATCGACGCGTTTATTGGCTCATTAGAGTAAAAGGCAGAAGGTTCTTCGAAACTCTGGTTCTTTTACAGTTAATTAAATGTAGCTAAACATCCTGGGCTGCACTGTATGCAAGAGTCGAGGTCAGAGAGGATAAACTGTACCCTTAATAAAGTATATCCCGGATTCAAGTCGCTAAAACCTTGACTTCATCATCATAACCCTTGTCTCGTTCAAAAAGTTTACAAAATATTGCTCGAAGGAACAACCCGGAGAAAAAATTGCGATTGAGACGACAACCTAAACAAAGGAGGGGATGGAGTATGACATTTTTTTCCGATGAGCATTATATTTTAAATACTCTGCAAAAAGGTCAGAATTTGGTTCAAGCACGACTTGTAGCAGTGATTCAAACTTATGGCTTGAGTTGGTCAAGTGTGCATAGAAGAGTGCGCGGGCACTCTATCGACTAAGACAACCCAGCAGCAATGTCTTGTCCTCGCTGAAATTATGTGTGCACGTGATACCAAAAGCCAGACAAAGCTTAATCTGCAGTGTACAGTCTGCCCTGATGCAGGATAAGCTGAATCATATCGGATGTACTGTTCTCGTAACACCCTCCTGACTCAGCGATTTATTCACAGAGAGAGAGAGAGAGAGAGAGAGAGAGAGAGAGAGAGAGAGAGAGAGAGAGAGAGAGAGAGAGAGAGAGAGAGAGAGAGAGAGAAGGGGGGGGGGGGAGGAGAGAGAGAGAGGGGGGAGAGAGAAGGAGAGAGGAAGAGACAGAATTGGTTGGTTGGTTGGTTATTATTTTGTATCGCCTCTTCAGCTGATATTGCTAGGCAAACAAACAGACAATCAGGCTGATATACAGGCAGATATACAGGCAGATATACAGAGAGCCACAGACACTGACCAACAGAGACAGATTTAGACAGAGTGAGAAGCAACGAATTCTTACTGCCAGAAACCGAACCGTTGCCAGAAAAAAACCTAGACAACCGAAGATGAAATCATTTCTGCTCAGGAAGCTATTCCAGACACAATTCTTCATCCGCGACCTTTGGGCCAATTTTTCCTTCCTTAGCCGATGCAACGACACGTTTTGAACGGCACGCGCTGACCTCTGCAGCAGATGAGATCAGAGTTATTATCATATCATTTGTTTAAAGGATCTTTCCAGGGGAAAACCTGCTGCTCTTTAAAAAAAAAAAGATACAAGCCTGCATGGGCAGAAACAGAAGCGTGCGCATCAAATCAACCGACGAAATGACAACCCTCCAGAGATGTTTCTGTACTCGGGTGCTGTCCAGTCTTCAGCAGGGTACGTCATATCCATCCGCCTCCAAGCAGCACCATTTTTGTTTTTATTTTACAAATAAAATAACTTTTAATTTTATCTTACAAAAGTGAAAAGCATTTTTTCTGTAGTTAACAAATCTAAACAAACACATTTTTACAACGCATACGTATTTTTTGTGTGCGAGTTGACAGTGCTGACATGATTACTGTATGTGCGAAAAACTGTGAACGGTGTAGCACTTTAAGAATCTTCGTTTTGGCGGCCATTTTGACCATCAGCGGATTCTTTTATGACGTCATATCCATCCCTTCAATACAAAATGAGGCCGCTCTGTTGCAACCACATGTTTCAATCAAATTCCTTGAAATTTAGATTTTCTTTATTTCGAAGTATGTTTTAATGTTGTGTATTGAAGCGTAAAATGGTACATATTCAAATTATTATTATTATTATTATTGGGAGCTTATATAGCGCGAACCACAACTGTGCTCTCCGCGCTTTACATATTAATTTGCAGTATTAAACAATCAACTACTTGCCTTATCTCAAAGGTTGTACACCTTATTGTTAAAAACAAAACCACTTATATCATATATGTGTACTGCACGTGAAAAGGCAACTGTATACAAATGATTTACAAATCAATCAGCTAATTGCCTCCCCTCCCCGTTATTGCACCTTTCTGCCCCAGCACCAACTCCCACAAAATAATGTCTGGCTGATATCATATTCAGCTGCGATAAATATTGTGTATGGCAACAGTTGGAAAGCCTTTCTGGAGCAAACGAAAACGTTGATTCATCTCATCACGCTATGACACGTACTGCGACAATCACAGCTCTGCTCAGGGATGAAACCGCCACACACACACAATTCAGCTCCTTCGGATATAAAATGAAAATGCTGAGAGAGAGAGAGAGAGAGAGAGAGAGAGAGAGAGAGAGAGAGAGAGAGAGAGGGAGAGAGAGTTTTAGAGAGCTCCTTGCAAATACAATTACCCGGAAAAAAACCCCAATTCAGACAACCAAACCAGTAGCGCTATTAAAGAAGATAATGGGAACTGTCTAAAAACGGGTCCATTAAAAAAAACACCGTTTCTCAACTTAACTGCACAATGCTACTAACTTTGGAAAAGAAGATATATTTTGGGTCACTCAACTGAAATGCATTTAATTGGCGGTATACTCTCGACACAATAATCCTACAATGTCATGTAAGTTCAATCAATGAAACTAGTTTTTTCTCTACACAACGAATGTCATTACGAAGCTATGAAAATCTTGACCTTTTTTCAAGAGTCTTAATAATGGTTCAATCTACCCTTTAGTGCATGAACAACTCAAACCCTTTTGCTTTGTGTTGTCCAAAGCAAAATCTGTTCATGGTATTGCCAGTTTAATGCGTCAAGGCTTCAAAAGAACGGAACAGAGAAACAGTCTAGAGACATAGTGCTTGCTGCCGCGGGAGCCGGGAAAATTGTCCCTCTTTATTTTTGCTGGGCTGGCAGCAAAACCCCTCCGCGCGGAGGTGTTTCCGGACATATCGTACGTAGGGTGGAAAGGGAAAAAAAACAATAATAAAAAAACCAAAAACATTTATAACAGAAACACCAGGAGATTGAACTGTCATTTTCGTACAATGTTTTCAATTGCAAAACTGGCTGCATTTGTGGGTGGTGAGTTCTCAAAGAGTTGAAAGGAAAAAATCAATTCAAATAAGCAATAGAAATGGGGGACGTGTTTGTGTGAGTGTGTGTGTGTGTGTGTTTGTGTGTGTATGTGTGTGTGTGTGTGTGTGTGAGTGAGTGTGTGTATGTGCGTGCGTGCGTGCGTGCGTTTGTGCGTGCGTGTGTGTGTGTGTGTGTGTGCGTGTGTGTGTGTGTGTGCGTGTGTGTGAGTGTTTGTGTCTGTGTAGGAGGCGGAGGAGGAGAAGGACGTGGAGGAGGAGGAGGAGGAGGAAGACGAGGAGGAGGAGGACGAGGAGGAGGAGGAGGAGGAGAATCTACAGAACAAGAGAAAGGCAAGGGGTAGATATTATGAGTTATTTCTAATATGCTGACTGTTAGCAAAATAATGATAACAGACATGTCGAGAAAAAAATATCAAGCATGAGCCTTTTAGGCGAATGCTGATATCGTTTGTGAGACATGTCTGTTATCATTTGCTAACAATCACCATAATAACGGTTTTATTACTGTTTAAATTGACCTACAGAAATTTCGAAGCGACCCCGCGATTTAGACGGAACAGCCGCAATGGAAACTTGAGCGCTCCTACCTGATTATGCCTGTCAGTCAAAGAATTCTCGTGACCTGGGTCAGCCAATCAGAGTAACACACCTGACGTGATGCATATTCACAGGTCAAATGCGTTTGACACACAACAATCTCACAAGATAAACCATGTTGAACATGCGTTTCGGTTGCTTCGCTTTTTCTTGTTGAACAGAGAGCGACAGATTTAGAACCGACTCCAGACGGATGGGAAATGACGTAAAGATACATTTGACGTAAAGCGAGTGACGCAATTTCATTTGATTTTTCCGAACTTAGATAATTTAGATTTCAAGTGAGCGGGTCCGCATTGCACACTCAGAGGATGGGCGGTACCTTGCTGTTCCGTAAAGCACCCGCCGACAAAACTTGCTTTTCGGTATTTTTTTGATAAAGAGAGTATTATCTGACAGCATTTGAAGTGTCATTCTTTAGAATAAATCACGCAGATATTGTTGATTTAAATTGTTATTTTGTCTTGTTAATTTTTGGTTTGACAAACCAAAAGGAGTCCCTGCCTGAACGTTATAGCATTTAGAGTGTCACCTAGAATCCGTCCTGATTGGTCAAAAAGCCATATGGGGCACTGAATTGGTAATAAAAATACATGAAAGGAAAGGGAGGGAAGAACACAGAGAAGGAAGTTGTAAAGGATGAAATGGGGTGAAGTACTGAGGAACAGAAAATGAGAAACACATTTTGCACAATAGAAAGGGAAGAGGGGGAGGAGGAGAATGAATCAACAGGAAGCAGGGAGGAGAGAAACGGAAGGCAAGGGAAAAGGAGGTGAGAAAAGGGGAAAAAAATAATGTCGAAAAGAAAAAACGACGAGTATAATTATTTACGATGTAAAACAAAGAAACGCATATTTCAACTTCTTTTCAAACCTCCAAATAAGCACAGAGTAAAGATATGTTAATTTTCTTTTAAACATAACCTAACAACAAGTCGCGTAAGGCAAAATTACTACATTTAGTCAAGCTGTGGAACTCAGAGAATGAAACTGAACGTAGTTCGCCGCTAGTGCAAAAGGCAGTGAAAGTGACGAGCCTGTTTGGCGCAGTGGCGGTTGCGCTGTGCTTCATAGCACACTTTACTGTACCTCTCTTCGTTTTAAGTTTCTGAGCGTGTTTTTAATCCAAACATATCAGATCTATATGTTTATGAAATCAGGAACCGACAAGGAATAAGATGAAATAGTTTTTAAAACGATTTTGGAAATTTAATTTTAATCATAATTTTTATATTTTTAATTTTCAGAGCTTGTTTTTAATCCGAATATAACATATTTATATGTTTTTGGAATCAGAACATGATGAAGAATAAAATAAAAGTAATTTTGGATCGTTTTATAAAAAAATAATTTTAATTACAATTTTCAGATTTGTAATGACCAAAGTCATTAATTAATTTGTAAGCCTCCATGCTGAAATGCAATACCGAAGCCCGGCCTTTGTCGAAGAATGCTTGGCCAAATTGTCAATCAATTTGATTGAAAATTGAGGGTGTGACAGCGCCGCCTCAACTTTTACAAAAAGCCGGATATATAACGTCATAAAAGACATTTATCGAAAAAATGAAAAAAAAACGTCTGGGGATATCATACCCAGGAACTCTCATGTACAATTTCATAAAGATCAGTCCAGTAGTTTACTCTGAATCGCTCTACACACACACACACGCACAGACAGACACACACACACACACACACACACATACACACACACAAATACCCACACACATACACATACACCACACACACACACACACACACACACACACACACACACACACACACACACACACACACACAAACCACGACCCTCGTATCGATTACCCCTCTATGTTAAAACATTTAGTCAAAACTTGACTAAATGTAAAACTAATGAATAAACATACCCAAAATACCACTTTACATTCTTGATTCTATTTCCCTCTGCGTAATAGAAAAAAACAAAACTTAAGCACTGAAAGCAAAACTTGACCACGTTCAACCCACGGTCGAGGGCTTCGCAGTGTCAGAAGCATCCAGGGCTGTGTTCTGCAAGAGCCATGCAAGCAAAGGCAGAAAGCCCCTCTTGAGACGAGAGCAACTGATTTATAAATGCAGGGTTGACGCCAGCAAAGGTTAAGAGCAGGCTGTTCAATTCGAACAAAAAAATGCATTGAGACATTTCTGTCTTTTTACATTTAGTCAAGTTTTGACTAAATGTTTTAACATAGAGGGGGAATCGAGACGAGGGTCATGGTGTATGTGTGTGTGTGTGTGTGTGTCTGTCTGTGCGTGTGTGTGTAGAGCGATTCAGAGTAAACTGCTGGACCGATCTTTATGACATTTGACATGAGAGTTCCTGGGTATGATATCTCCAGAATTTTTTTTTCATTTTTTCGATAAATGTCTTTGATGACGTCATATCCGGCTTTTTGTAAAAGTTGAGGCGGCACTGTCACACCCTAATTTTTCAATCAAATTGATTGACATTTTTGTAAAGCAATTGTCGACGAAGGCCGGACTTCGGTATTGCATTTCAGCTTGGTGGCTTAAAAATTAATTAATGACTTTGGTCATTACAAATCTGAAAATTGTAATTAAAATTATATTTTTTACAGAAACGATCCAAAACTACGTTTATCTTATTCTTCATCATGTTCTGATTCCAAAAACATATAAATATGTTATATTCGGAATAAAAACAAGCTCTGAAAATTAAAAATATAAAAATTATGATTTAAAAAAAATGTCCAAAATCGATTTAAAAACAATTTCATCTTATTCCTTGTCCGTTGCTGATTTCAAAAACATATAGATATGATATGTTTGGATTAAAAACACGTTCAGAAAGTTAACTAGTCGCGCAAGGCGAAATTACTACATTTAGTCAAGCTGTGGAACTCACAGAATGAAACTGAACGCACTGCATTTTTTCACAATGACCGTAGTCCGCCGCTTGTGCAAAACGGAGTGAAACTGACGAGCCTGTTCAGCGCGGTAGTGGTTTCGCTGTGCTGCATAGCACGCTTTTCTGTACCTCTCTTCGTTTTAATTTTCTGAGCTTGTTTTTAATCCAAACATATCATATCTATATGTTTTTGGAATCAGGAACCGACAAGAAATAAGATGAAAGTGTTTTTAAATCGATTTCGGAAATTTGATTTTGATAATAATTTTTATATGTTTAATTTTCAGACCTTGTTTTTAATCCGAATATAACATATTTATATGTTTTTGGAATCAGAAAATGATGAAGAATAAGACGAACGTAAATTTGGATCGTTTTATAAAAAAATAATTTTAATTACAATTTTCAGATTTTTAATGACCAAAGTCATTAATTAATTTTTAAGCCACCAAGCTGAAATGCAATACCAAACCCCGGCCTTCGTCGAAGATTGCTTGGCCAAAATTTCAATCAATTTGATTGAAAAATGAGGGTGTGACAGTGCCGCCTCAACTTTTACAAAAAGCCGGATATGACGTCATCAAAGACATTTATCGAAAAAATGAAAAAAAACGTCCGGGGATGTCATACCCAGGAACTCTCATGTCAAATTTCATAAAGATCGGTCCAGTAGTTTACTCTCAATCGCTCTACACACACACACGCACACACACACATACACCACACCCTCGTCTCGATTCCCCCCTCTACGTTAAAACATTTAGTCAAAACTTGACTAAATGTAAAAAGAATAGAGATATAGAAAATCGTGCTATCCTCCTCAGCGCAACCGCTACCGCGCTTTTCTGGATTGTTAATTTCACTGCTTTTGCCACGAGCGGTGGACAGACGATGCTACGAGTGTACGGTCTTGCGGAAAAAAATGCAATGCGTTCAGTTTCATTCTGTGAGTTCGACTGAGCTTGACTAAATGTTGTATTTTCGCCTTACGCGACTTGTTTAGAAATGCAGATGAAAATCAGCTTGAAATAATGTCCGAATATTTGAAATTTGCAGCGTTTAAACCTTTTCTATCAATAACATTTGTTTAATGACGTCCATAGATTGG
>NC_090247.1:59395639-59410639 GCF_037325665.1 Littorina saxatilis
TTTTTAAGCCACCAAGCTGAAATGCAATACCGAAGTCCGGCCTTTGTCGAAGATTGCTTGGCCAAAATGTCAATCAATTTGATTGAAAAATGAGGGTGTGACAGTGCCGCCTCAACTTTCACGAAAAGCCGGATATGACGTCATCAAAGACATTTATCGAAAAAATGAAAAAAACGTCCGGGGATGTCATACCCAGGAACTCTCATGTCAAATTTCATAAAGATCGGTCCAGTAGTTTACTCTCAATCGCTCTACACACACACACGCACACACACACATACACCACACCCTCGTCTCGATTCCCCCCTCTACGTTAAAACATTTAGTCAAAACTTGACTAAATGTAAAAAGAATAGAGATATAGAAAAGCGTGCTATCCTCCTCAGCGCAACCGCTACCGCGCTTTTCTGGATTGTTAATTTCACTGCTTTTGCCACGAGCGGTGGACAGACGATGCTACGAGTGTACGGTCTTGCGGAAAAAAATGCAATGCGTTCAGTTTCATTCTGTGAGTTCGACTGAGCTTGACTAAATGTTGTATTTTCACCTTACGCGACTTGTTTAGAAATGCAGAGGAAAATCAGCTTGAAATAATGTCCGAATATTTGAAATTTGCAGCGTTTAAACCTTTTCTATCAATAACGTTTGTTTAATGACGTCCATAGATTGGTAGATTGGTTCATACAAACAAAAAGTTTATACCGGGATCGTCACTCTGTGACCAGAAACTTCAACACACCACATTTCTTTAAAGATTCTGTGTGGACAATATAAACATGTCTACAGATCTGTCAAGGCTTTCACATTAAACAGGATCAAACTCTCACTTGGACACATACCGACCATCAACCGGCCGGCTGTTTTCCTTGCAGAGTGTAAGCTTTTTCCTGAAATAACTTTGCAGTTTGTCAACTGAAAAGTTATCAAATGTGACCCTCCACCACGAAATGAGTCGCATATCACCTCGCGCGGTTCTGCGTAAAGCTTAATGTAAGTCCGGGGAGTGTCTGGTAACAGTGTGAGGGTCACCTTAGTCACAGGCTTATAACTCAAACAGTTTTCGCTCTTTTCTAAAACGGTTTTCACCACTGGATAGAGCATAAAACACTCTTTAGAAAAGTGTAAACATATGAAAATCATGCAAAGGTGACATGTGACTCATTCCGTGGTGGAGGGTCACAAATAACCAAAGGGAAGTAATTGCTCTTAATGCATACGACATGTGTAATAGAGTAAGCGAAAGTTGTACGGAACCTTTTATTCTGGCACCTGAGAGAATAACAAGCATTGAAATGAACAAGCGACTTCCATCCTCAAAAAAGGATGATCGCCGCAAGCTCATATGCTCATCATTCTCCAAGGCACTCCAACTAACACCTACGTACACAGTCATATACAAGAACCAGCTTTTATTCTCGACCGAACTTAGTCCTTAGATCAAGACTGGTTTAAACAGAACAAACACACAAACACACACATTGTTACAGGGTCGCCTCCTTAACATCGCTCTGCCTCATTCTGTTTGAAACTGAAAAGTACCTGCACGGTTGGCCTAGTGGTAAGGCGTCCGCCCCGTGATCGGGAGGTCGTGGGTTCGAACCCCGGCCGGGTCATAGCTAAGACTTTAAAATTGGCAATCCAGTGGCTATTCCGCCTGGCGTCTGGCATTGTGGGGTTAGTGCACAGGCGGAAGGTATCGTTCACTGGACCACTACTTTCATAGAAAGACTACAAGGTTTGACACTCACTTCGAGTCGTCTGTGTTCTTGGAGTCGCTTCCTGCGGACAATTTTTTTGTTCAAGACGGTTTGCCTCTTCCTACAGTCTGTGTTAGGTCAAATAAATACAGTTGAATGATTATTTTAACCGTATGTACCTTTAATTTTCAGCTGCCGTCCGCTCCAGGTTGTTTTTAACCATCATTTGGACGAATGTTCGTTTGCGAACCGCAACCCTGTAGCCGGTAAGAAATCATGCATCCCGCACCGAATATGCATACCAGTGCTCATTGGTCTAAAACATATGTAAATATTGCAGCAAAGGGAAGCTACCCACGGGAGTTTCATATCCGGTTATTAGCCAATGATCGCATCGGACTACTATCTCCTCGGACATACGACGATCATCAGCCGCACAGGGTCTAAGTGGTATGCCGTTGACAGACACGTTTTGTCGCACAAAATACGGTTTAAAAACATGCAGCGGACAGGCAGCTAAATATAAAAGGTACAGATAGTTAGAACATTCATTTATCACGGCATTTGTAAAGTTACAAAGGTTCTTGACATTGGCAATTATTTTGTGCATAATTTTTTCTCAAGTTAGTGGAGCACGATTCGAAGCTGAGTGACAAACCTTGTAGTCTTTCTATGGAAGTAGTGGTCCAGAACGATACCTTCCGCCTGTGGTTAGTGCTAGGACTGGTTGGTCCGGTGTCAGAATAATGTGACTGGGTGAGACGGGAAGCCTGTGCTGCGACTTCTGTCTTGTGTGTGGCGCACGTTATATGTCAAAGCAGCACCGCCCTGATATGGCCCTTCGTGGTCGGCTGGGCGTTAAGCAAACAAACAAACAAACAAACTGAAAAGTTAGTTAAGGAACAACATGTTACGATGTCTTGCCCTACCCTCCCCTTCTCACTCTCACCACCTCCCCCCCACCCCACCCCCTTCCATCCCAAACACTCCCACCGTCCTATTTAAAATGATCTTGCCCTGAGTTCGTACTCCATGGCCTGTGACGTCAGAGAGGGAGAGTTTACAGCAATATGTCGTGGGCATACATCATCCGGACACAACATTTAGGCTGTCAGTCCAGCTATATTCAGCACCCCAGGCCAGCATATTGGATAGGTAATTTCATTTCAGCGCGTGTGGCTGGCTAACTTGATTAAAGTTATTTTCTGATGCGGAATATGTTTCCAGAGAATCAACAACAGGTCTTGTAAAATCAAAACGAATATAATTATAGAGAGTTCGTGGGCAAAGTATTTTTTTGTAATGCGCTATAGCATATTCCTAATCGAATCTCTGTAAGCTAATCTGAGAGATCCGTGTGGGTGGTGTTATTTTGTAACTGTAAATGCGACGTCTGTGAGAAGGGGAAGGTGTGGGGAGAGGGGGTAACACATCTTTTTCGGTCAGTCTTTCTTTTCCTGCGCGCGAAGGAGGTGTGTATGCGTGTGTGTGTGTGTGTGTGTGTGTGTGTGTGTGTGTGTGTGTGTGGGTTTGTGTACGTGTGTGCGTGTGTGTGTGTGTGTGTGTGTGTGTTTTTGGTCAGTCGGTCTTTTCCTGCGCGCGAAGGAGGTGTGTATGCGTGTGTGTGTGTGTGTGTGTGTGTGTGTGTGTGTGTGTGTGTGTGTGTGTGTGCGTGTGTGTGTGCGTGTTTGTGTATGTGTGTGTGAGTTATAATGAACAAATTAATGAATTAATTGTAGACTTCCAAGCTTGAATGCAACACCGATGTCTGGAAGGAGACAGAGACTGTTTGACCAAAATGTCTGCCAATTATTTGAGTGAAACATAAGATCACCACAGTGCGGCCTAAACCTTTGTTCTAGAAAGCCTGATGTCACGTCATCAAGGACATATATTGAAAAAACAAACAACAAAAACGGTAGTTTTTTGGGATAGCTCTACACACAAACAAACAAACACTCACACACACACACACACACACACACACACACACACACACACACACACACACACACACACACACACACACACACACACACACATATCTATATATCTATATATCTATATATCTATATATATATACGACTAGTGTCTGTGTGTCTGTGTGTCTGTGTGTCTGTGTGTCTGTCTGTGCGCGATGCACGGCCAAAGTTCTCGATGGATCTGCTTCAAATTTGGTGGGCTTATTCAGAGAGACCCCGGACACAACCTCATCGATGAGATATTTCAACACGTGCTCTCAGCGCGCAGCGCTGAACCGATTTTAGTTCCACTTCAGCTATTTTGGTTCCACCTCAGCTACCCGGGCCCCCATACCGACACACCATAGCCGCTACACCACATCACAACGCCAAAGTTCTCGGTGGATCTTTTTCAAATTTGGACACCGTATTCAGCTACACCCCGGACACAATATCATCGATGAGATATTTCAACACGTGCTCTCAGCGCGCAGCGCTGAACTGATTTGGGTTTTTGTGTTCATTTCACCATTATAAGTAACTCTTCCTTATCTTCTCCAGTGTTTGGCGTTTATCTCCCTTCCTTCGTGTGGCTTTCCCGTTTGTAACTTACTATTACTATTTTTAGAATGTCACTGCGCTGTCCACTGCGCTGTCCACAACGCTTCCCTTGCACCCGTAAGTTGTTCTTACTGTCAAAGTGAAAAGGTCGAATCAATTTATAGCCACGCGAAAAATACACTCTCACCTATCTCTATATATTTATAGATACAGATATGCATATATATATACGGCTTCTCTGTGTGTGTGTGTGTGTTTGTGTGTGTGTGTGGGCAAAAACCTGTGTATTGTAGAGTTCTGTTTGTGATGTGGTCTAGCGGCTATTGTCTGTCTGTATGTTCTGGCATGTGAGAAGCCACAGCAGATAATATAGGGCTAAGAAATAAGCTCTAAAATTCTCAATCCCGTTTGACAGGACTTCGCCTTCAAAGGTGATTGTGGTGAACCGCCACGCTGTCTGTCTCTGTCTCGCGCCGTTCACCTCAAATTCCCGTTTCTGAGTAACTATTTTTAGAATGTCACTGCGCTGTCCAGAACGCTTCCCTTGCACCCGTAAGTTGTTCTTACTGTCAAAGTGAAAAGGTCGAATCAATTTATAGCCACGCGAAAAATACACTCTCACCTATCTCTATATATTTATAGATATAGATATACATCTATATATATATACGACTTGTGTCTGTGTGTCTGTGTGTTTGTGTGTTTGTGTATTTGTGTATTCGCCATGCACGGCCAAAGTTCTCGATGGATCTGCTTCAAATTTGGTGGGCTTATTCAGAGAGACCCCGGACACAACCTCATCGATGAGATATTTCAACACGTGCTCTCAGCGCGCAGCGCTGAACCGATTTTGGTTCCACCTCAGCTATTTTGGTTCCACCTCAGCTACCCGGGCCCCCATACCGACACACCATAGCCGCTACACCACATCACAACGCCAAAGTTCTCGGTGGATCTTTTTCAAATTTGGACACCGTATTCAGCTACACCCCGGACACAATATCATCGATGAGATATTTCAACACGTGCTCTCAGCGCGCAGCGCTGAACTGATTTTGGTTTTTGTATTCATTTCACCATTATAAGTAACTCTTCCTTATCTTCTCCAGTGTTTGGCGTTTATCTCCCTTCCTTCGTGTGGCTTTCCCGTTTGTAAGTTACTATTACTATTTTTAGAATGTCACTGCGCTGTCCACTGCGCTGTCCACAACGCTTCCCTTGCACCCGTAAGTTGTTCTTACTGTCAAAGTGAAAAGGTCGAATCAATTTATAGCCACGCGAAAAATACACTCTCACCTATCTCTATATATTTATAGATACAGATATGCATATATATATACGGCTTCTCTGTGTGTGTGTGTGTTTGTGTGTGTGTGTGGGCAAAAACCTGTGTATTGTAGAGTTCTGTTTGTGATGTGGTCTAGCGGCTTTTGTCTGTCTGTATGTTCTGGCATGTGAGAAGCCACAGCAGATAATATAGGGCTAAGAAATAAGCTCTAAAATTCTCAATCCCGTTTGACAGGACTTCGCCTTCAAAGGTGATTGTGGTGAACCGCAACGCTGTCTGTCTCTGTCTCGCGCCGTTCACCCCAAATTCCCGTTTCTGAGTTACTATTTTTAGAATGTCACTGCGCTGTCCAGAACGCTTCCCTTGCACCCGTAAGTTGTTCTTACTGTCAAAGTGAAAAGGTCGAATCAATTTATAGCCACGCGAAAAATACACTCTCACCTATCTCTATATATTTATAGATATAGATATACATATATATATATACGGCTTCTCTGTGTGTGTGTTTGTGTGTGTGTGTGTGTGGGCAAAAACCTGTGGATTGTAGAGTTCTGTTTGTGATGGGGTCTAGCGGCTTTTGTCTGTCTGTATGTTCTGGCATTTGAGAAGCCACAACAGATAATATAGGGCTAAGAAATAAGCTCTAAAATTCTCAATCCCGTTTGACAGGACTTCGCCTGCAGAGGTGATTGTGATGAACCGCCACGCTGTCTGTCTCTGTCTCGCGATTCACCCCGGCGAAGCCGGGTATTCCTCTAGTATATATATATACGGCTTCTCTGTGTGTGTGTTTGTGTGTGGGCAAAAACCTGTGGATTGTAGAGTTCTGTTTGTGATGGGGTCTAGCGGCTTTTGTCTGTCTGTATGTTCAGGCATTTGAGAAGCCACAACAGATAATAATTATAGGGCTAAGAAATAAGCTCTAAAATTCTCAATCCCGTTTGACAGGACTTCGCCTGCAGAGGTGATTGTGATGAACCGCCACGCTGTCTGTCTCTGTCTCGCGATTCACCCCGGCGAAGCCGGGTATTCCTCTAGTATATATATATACGACTAGTGTCTGTGTGTCTGTGTATCTGTGTGTCTGTGTGTCTGTGCGCGATGCACGGCCAAAGTTCTCGATGGATCTGCTTCAAATTTGGTGGGCTTATTCAGAGAGACCCCGGACACAACCTCATTGATGAGATATTTCAACACGTGCTCTCAGCGCGCAGCGCTGAACCGATTTTGGTTTTTCTCTGTTTTTCTCTGGATCCATTCCCAGTAACTCTTCCTTATCTTCTCCAGTGTTTTCAGCGTTTATCTCCCTTCCTTCGTGTGGCGTCAATCCATATTCCCGTTACTACGTTACTATTTTTAGAATGTAACGATTGCACCCGTAAGTTGTCCTTACTGTAAAAGTGAAAAGGTCGAATCAATTTATAGCCACGCGAAAAATACACTGTCATCTATCTCTATATATTTATAGATATAGATATACATATATATTGTCATTCTCAGAAATGGTGGTACAGTGAGAGTGAGAGGGGCGACACATTTGAAATCATGAAAAAGTAAATTAAAATTATTTCTACCACGACTTTTTTTCATCTGAATCTATTCCTGAGACATTAAAGCATTGTTGTATGTCAATAAAAATGGTTTCTATACGTTGGTGTTGTTTTTGTGTGCTTTTCAATTGCGAAGTTCGGCCGTTTCCGGATCGCCGAAGCGTTACACGACTTTCGTGATCAACAATATGTTCAGTCTCATGGCTAAATGCAAACATGCAAACACCAACAAATTACTGCAATCGACAGTCAGGACTTCAGTATTGGACGTAGCAACACATCTTTGCAAAAACTCACGCTGAATTTGAAGTTAGGGGCTTCGAACAAAAAAAATTGAATGTCGTAATGCATCGTTTCCAGACTCGACGCCCGAACATCGGACAGCAATGTGCTCCATGACTTTGCCACATCACGGCTATTTTTAGCTCTTTGGCGCGCAGGAAGTTCGAACAAGAAAATAGTCCTTTGAATCACAGCCAAATATTCACAGAAAACACCAGAATCATATCATTTGCTGAAACTCATGGCGTCGTTTCCTGACCTACGTCACGACTGAAGATGGTTTTTACTAAATTGTCGAGCCTGCAAAGCTTTGTCACAAACTTACACACCGCGGTTGGCGACAATGTAGCGTCGGAAAGATATCGAGTGCAACAGTTTCTCAACGCGCGAAGTTTAGCGGCAACAAAGTAGCCAAGAAGTTCTCGTATCTTCTGATCGTCGATGTTCGACATTCATCAAGTACTTAAAATGGGTAATCTGAACGCAACAGGAACTTTCAACAAATACAGCAAACTCTGAGGAATTGTGTTTTGTGTAGTTATTTTGGGTCAGACGGGTTTTGCCGACAGGAAAGGCCAAACAGTGCAGATTCATGTCTGTCGCACAGGAACCGAAAGTGGTTCAAGCATTTCGTTTCTGTGTTGCGACATTCACCTTAGTCAGTTCCAAATGTCATGTTTTTACCAATATTAGTTGAAGTCCTTACCTTCCATAACTAGAATGTGTTGGGTAGAACACAAAAATACTGCAGAACTGATAAAAAATGTATGTATACACACACACACACACACACAACTCTCTTTCACACACACACACACACACACACACACACACACACACACACACACACACACACACACACACACACACACACACACACACACACACACACACACACACACACACACATACATCATCGATTCCCAGTCTCTCTGAATACAAAACGAACCAAACAGCACAAATCCTTATACCATTTTTCACAGAGGCGTTGAACCCCCGTGTAACCCCCCTTGTATCCTCTGCGGCATTAGTGACACCCCTGCATCACCGCGACCTGCGGAAGGCATTCAAATTGAATATCGACCCAGGACTAGCGATGAAAAAAGTTACAGTTATACAGGTTTTGTGGGTTTGCAACATTTTTATCTTTTTTTGCAAAGTGAAACAAGTGGCTTGGGCTGGGAGGGAGGGAACGGGCGGGGGCAAGATGGGATGGAACAGATACTGGTTAGCAGGGGCACTTTAGTTGAGGGGGGGGGGGGGGGGTCGATTGAAGTGTTGCTGTGTCAACGTTGCTTTAGCCTGCACATGTTTGGACATTAAGATAGAGAGAGAGAGAGAGAGAGAGAGAGAGAGAGAGAGAGAGAGAGAGAGAGAGAGAGAGAGAGAGAGAGAGAGAGAGAGAGAGAGAGAGAGAAAGAGAGAGAGAGAGAGGAGAGAGAGAGAGAGAGAGAGAGAAGACAGACAGACAGACAGACAGACAGACAGACAGACAGACAGAGAGAGCCAGAGTGAGCCACAAGACAGATACAGGGACCGAGACGTAGAAAAAGAGATAGACAGAGCGAGACAGAGATAGACAGCTGCTCGGATCAGGAGTCACTTCTCCTTTTACCCATCAGTTGAGAATGGAAGTTAAACATGCGCCACTGTGTAGTTGGGGTGAGAATTCACAGTTTCCGCAAGTTCAGTCCGCGCCACAAAGACCAGACTCAAATAATTGGGGTTGTGTAAATACAATCGTGCACACAGAGATGCTCAGCTTAAAGCCCCAGTATGTCTCAAATGGTTTACAAAACGATTACAATCTTCTTATGAAAAAAGTAGTCCTGACCTTATGGAACACACTTTCAATAGCGTTTAATAGCATTTAATGAAACAGTTCGTTTGAATTGCTATTTAGCTCGCGTAAACCACACACCAGATTTCGTAGTTTATCTAACCCCTGAACCATCGTGAACCCGTGTGATCCACTTTATAAACGATCCAAATTTACGTTCATCTTATTCTTCATCATTTTCTGATTCCAAAAACATATAAATATGTTATATTTGGATTAAAAACAAGCTCTGAAAATTAAAAATATAAAAATTATTATCAAAATTAAATTTTCCAAATCAAATTAAAAACACTTTCATCTTATTCATTGTCGGTTCCTGATTCCAAAAACATTAACAGCTATTGTGTTTTCAGCGTAGCAATAGGGTCCGATATTTAGACGAGACAAGTATAATGCCGACGAGTCGAAGACGAGTCGCATTATACTTGTTCGAGTCTAAATATCGGACCCTATTGCTACGCTGAAAACATAATAGCGATTATATAGCTGTTATGACCTTGATTCGTTGTTCCAAACTTACAAAATGACAGTTTTTGCGTCGATGCGTTGATCTCAGGTTTTGATAGCAGACGAACTTTTTACGCACATCATGTTCGCGCAGACATGCACACCGCTACACGCTTTCTGACTTCAAGTGCATTCGATTTCACAACACAGTTGTTGAAACTGCCAGCTTTTTAAGTTGTCAGTGTATGCTGTTGTCGATAGAAACATCGCCACGTGGTACAGATGTGTAAACCGGAACCATGCGTCGGCCATTTTACTCAATATGCTTTTGGATATTGCGGAAAATGGCCGACTTCGGCAGCTACACGCTTTCTGACTTTGGAAGAAAAACTGACTCCAAGTGCATTCGATTTCACAACACAGTTGTTGAAACAGCTTTTTAAGTTGTCAGTGTATGCTGTTTTCGATAGAAACATCGCCGCGTGGTACAGATGTGTAAACCGGAACCATGCGTCGGCCATTTTACTCAATATGCTTTTGGATATTGCGGAAAATGGCCGACTTTGGCAGCAATATGCTTTGATGATCGGGAGATACCATCCAATCACAGCCCCCGAATTCCCCCACGTGTTCATCAGAATAGCTATATATAGATATGATATGTTTGAATTAAAAACAAGCTCAGAAAGTTAAAAAGAAGAGAGGTACAGAAAAGCGTGCTATCCTTCTTAGCGCAACTACTACCCCGCTCTTCTTGTCAATTTCACTGCCTTTGCCATGAGCGGTGGACTGACGATGCTTCGAGTATACCACACCCCTGACTCTCTTCCCACACTGTGTTAAGAAAATTTTCTTCCCGACGCTTCCGTCATCTGCTTCAGGGGAAATTCAAAGAGGTTGGTGAAGCTATTTATCTCTATAAATGAAGTATTACGAAGTGTTGCACATCGAGATAGGTCAGGTTAGTTCTGTTAGTGTCTATACTTAATGCCAATGGGTTTTTCGGGTTTGTATTTCGCGTATTTTACCCGTGAATCGGCCGAATGACGGACCCGTCGCTGCACAGCTGCAAAGTTTGTCGCCTCGAGCGCAAAATCGTGAGGAAAACGCGTCTTGTAAGTAATGCTAATACATTCTACCAAAACCTAAACATGTCTGCACCAATCCTGCCAAGTGTCGTAGTTGTAGTCCCCCGCAAACAGCTGTAATCGTAAGAAGAATGTGATCATTCCTGCAGATTTGTGTGTCGTGCACCCGATTTGAACGAATTTTAGCGTGTCGTACACCCGCTGTGACGTTTTTCACGTCGTGACGTCCACCCGATGCTCACGTTCTGTGTCGTCTCTCCGATCGTGCACTTACCTTTTGCACATGACCTTGTTTGTTTGTATTCTGATCGTCTTGGAGTGATTTTTCAGGGACAACATGGATCAGGTCATGGAATTTGTGGAAGAAGAAGAAGCGGAGTTATCCGCTGAATTTATGGATAGTTACCTGGACATAGTCCAAACTCCAGAAAAGGAGGCAAAGGTGACACCCAAAGAAACATCGACACCCAAAGAGAAATCGACATGTAAGTTATATTTTATTATTATGTAGGCTAAGCCTGTGCAGGATCATGTTTATGGGCCGCTCACACGTGGATTCTTGCACACGTCGATTCTTGTCAAAATTCAGGTTTAGCGACAACAATGATGTAGCTGTAAACCTATTGAACTGACAGCTGAAAGCAGCGATTGGCTGCACCTCATGTCAATAGGTTATAGCTACAACATTGTTATCGTTTTTTGACAATAAGGATTAACGTGTGAGCCATCCATTACCACCAGTTGACTGTAGCTGAGGGCCCCAAAGGGTTTAAAATCGTGATCGTGATTGGCATTTTTTGACCTTTCTGTGACCGTGATTGCCGAAATTTCCATTTCTGTGATCGTGATGGAACTTTTCCCGTGATCCGTGATGACAAAAAAATCAAGTCTCGTGATCGTGATCGTCATTTGTTTTCGTGATCGTGATGGACATTATTGCAAAGCATTTTATTTTCAACGTACATTTTTCACAGCTGTATATATCACTCTATGATCCTCTATTCGTCAAGGTGTTCGTGATCATGAAAACAAAAATCAAGGTAACTGTGATCGTGAAAGCTAAAATTTCCCTTCCCGTGATCGTGATGATACCCCCCCTTTGGGGCCCTCGTAGCTGTTGTCCGTGTGCAGGTATTGGCAACGCTTGATTATGATAATATGAAAGCGTACTGATCATGTTATAGTTATAGTTTTACAATGCAACAACGGACTATTGTACCTGAATAATGTTTATATACATTCGATCTGGTTAGACTAACACAAGCTTTTTGTATCTTGTTGTATGTGGACAGCTGCTGACGATGGTGCTGGGCCTTCGACAGAGAAGCCAAAGTCGCCCAAGAAGAAGAAGACACCCATGAAGAAGAAGATGGAGGCCTCGGCTGACAAGTCAGTGCACCAGTGCCACGAGTGTGGTAAAACTTACAAGCATTACCGCACCTTGTGGGCTCATCAGCGCTTTGATCATGGTGAAGGAAAAACAAATCATGAATGCACCATATGTGACAAAAAGTTCACACAAAAAATTGATCTGACGTCACACCGCAACGTGAAGCATGACAAGATTAAGCCTTATTCATGTGATTCATGCGGCAGATCTTATGCAAGTCCTAAAAGCTTGTACCCCTCAAAGCATGTGTGCAAAGGGAAACCGAAAGAGGTGGCCTGCACCCAGTGTGGCAAGACCTTTGCACTAAAAAGGTTTCTGAGTGACCATGTCCGTTACCATCACACACGGGTGTTTTGCACACTTCAAGCACCGTGAACAGCTACGCCGCCATGTGGCGAAAGGCTGTCCAATGTCTGCATCTACTTGAGTATGCACCTTTAAATGACCTTGACCTTCAGGTGATATTAAAAGTCAAACAACTGAAGCTGGCAATGACACCATACATTCAGAACTATTTTACACATTTTTCCACCCAAAATACACCACATGACCTTGACTCCAGGTCAAGGTCACACAAGACATGGCTATCAATTCAACAGATAGGAAGCACATTGGTGTTTATTGGCACTTTCTACCAAGAGACATTGTCATTTAGTGGTAAAGTCACGTTTTGGACACATTTCAGAGGGGTCAAAATGACCTTGACCTTGAAGCAAGGTCAACCAAACTGGTATCAAAAGATAGGGCTCACTATGCCCTATATACCACTTGTAGCTCGGGTCGACATTTTCAAAAACTTGGGAGAAAATTGGGAAAATGTGAAAAATAACTGTTTTTAAAGGCCCGTGACCTTGACCTTGAAGCAAGGTCAAGTCACTATGTATGTTTTTTTAAGGTCTTGTCATCATACACCATCATGCCACATTTGGCGCTGATAGACTTCATAGCGGCTGAGAAAAAATCCAACGTTTAAGTTTTTGGGACAGACGGCCGGACGGAGGGACGGACGACTAGGCTGAGTACATAGACTCACTTTTGCTTCGCATGTGAGTCAAAAATCTCTTTGTTTATAATCAGTGTAACTTCTGTAAGATGTTTAAAGATCCATTTGGACAGGGGCATACCAGCTACCTGCATCGCACAGTGCAGTGTATCTACCCTAGACTGTCATGTCAACCCAACTGTGGGGCCTGGATGGAAGATAACTTTATTCCTGCCCCAACACCCCTTTGCAATGGTTGAAAGGTAAGCGAGACTAAGAGTACTTACCAAGGTGTCTTTATCCACATTGGTGGTAAGATCCGGCTATTGTCATCTCCATGACTGTGTCTGAAAATGACTCCATGCCAGTCAGAATACAAAAGAACAAAGCTATACATGTAATTCGTGTTTATGTATGGGGGATGACACAATGTAACAAGTGAGAAAGGTCATGTGCAAAAGGTAAGTGCGCGATCGGAGAGACGACACAGAACGTGAGCATCGGGTGGACGTCACGACGTGAAAAACGTCACAGCGGGTGTACGACACGCTAAAATTCGGTCAAATCGGGTGCACGACACACAAATCTGCAGGAATGATCACATTCTTCTTACGATTACAGCTGTTTGCGGGGGACTACAACTACGACACTTGGCAGGATTGGTGCAGACATGTTTAGGTTTTGGTAGAATGTATTAGCATTACTTACAAGACGCGTTTTCCTCACGATTTTGCGCTCGAAGCGACACACTTTGCAGCTGTGCAGCGACGGGTCCGTCATTCGGCCGATTCACGGGTAAAATACGCGAAATACAAACCCGAAAAGCCCATTGGCATTAAGTATAGACACTAACAGAACTAACCTGACCTATCTCGATGTGCAACACTTCGTAATACTTCATTTATAGAGATAAATAGCTTCACCAACCTCTTTGAATTTCCCCTGAAGCAGATGACGGAAGCGTCGGGAAGAAAATTTTCTTAACACAGTGTGGGAAGAGAGTCAGGGCAGTGAGTATACGGTCTTGCTGAAAAATGGCATTGCGTTCAGTTTCATTCTGTGAGTTCGACAGCTACTTGACTAAATATTGTATTTTCGCCTTACGCGACTTGTTTCATAATTTAGTCGTCAGTTTGTGATTTAAATGCGACTGGCTGTATCTGCAAGAGCACGTTATTGTGTACCTCTTCTAAAACGCATACAAACGGCTGCGATTCACACTAACTTGTCGACGGCGGCTGGCTTAAAAAAAAGCGAGCGCTATGCAGAAAGATCATCTGCTTTGAGACACGACCTTTCGTGACCCTGCTTCGGCCTATCTTTTTTAAAACTTTCAAAACTTCGAGTTGTACTGATCTTGTCTTGATGAAAAAAGAAATCTTTTATGAATTAAGAATGTTTGTATTACAAGCTCCCCCACCTGGTGCACTTACCTTGATCGTGGTGTGGGGGCTTGTGTGCCTTGACAACCTCCGGAGCTATGTCGGCGGGGACCTCGTGTCCCTGGTAGGTCCAACCATGCCGAACAGATCCGCGTGAGGTAGAGGCCAGACTAAAATGTGTACCCTGGTCCTCCAGGTTGGGGGTTCAGCTTAGGGCCAACAACTCTAACTGGTAAAACCGAGTGAGTTACAGAAACAGCGACAAAGGAAAACAACACTGATGTGTCGCTGCCCTACACGCCACCAGGCGTGAAAGGCAGTGACTGTATTACAAGCTGTCAATTTATTATTTAGATTTCAAAAGTTAGTTCTAGCGCCAAAACGAGGCACCTGATTGTAGAACAGACGGTCCACGAAATAAATTCTTTGAAAATGTCTCACTCTCGACGGAAAGCAGTCAGGACGTTCGGTGAGCGTTCAAACGAAAGGGTGTTTGTACTGTGTGTAAAAGCCTGACAGTATCTGTGATGGT
>NC_090247.1:59415639-59421126 GCF_037325665.1 Littorina saxatilis
GTTTCTCAGACCGATTAACACAGAAAAGAATCCCTTTCCTTTTAACGCCTTTTGAGTAAAAAACCAAATTATAGTGTGAGGGGAATAGGGGGGGGGGGGGGGTAGGGGGAAAAAAGCAGACTTTTCAGAGGGCTTGATCTCATCTGTCTGTAATTGAATACAGATGTGTGTGTACGCCCCGTGTGGATCATTGTGGCATCTTCTTCTTCTTCTTCTTCTTCTTCTTCTTCTTCTTCTTCTTCTTCTTCTTCTTCTTCAGCGTTCCAGAATTGTCTGGTTACGTGTGGGCTCGTTTGCCCATTTAAGTTCCCCAAACTATACTCTGAGAGCATAGTCAGCTTCACTCCGCTTTCGTTGAGTAGGCATGCTGGGTATTTTCGAGTTTCCATAACCCACCGAACTCTGACATGGATTACAGGATCTTTTCCGTGCGCACTTGGTCTTGTGCTTGCTTGTACACACGAAGGGGGTTAAGTCACTAGCAGGTCTGCACATAAGTTGACCTGGGAGATCAAAAGAGTAGCCTCGCAGGCATAGACCCAGCAACTTGAGTATGGAAGAAGATTAGTCAAAGTAGAATGCCGGCAAAAGGCTGACTAACGGAACCGAAGTTTAGTAGAAAGGACTTGTTTGAAGAGTAAGAAGGGGGCTGGGGATGCCGGGGGGGGGGGGGGGAGGGGGGTATTGAGCTGGGATATTGGGTAAGGCCGAATGAGCAATGAAGCAAAGACTTCAAAAACAAAATTAAACACGATCTGCTTCAGATTCTGTGAATATAATCTCTTCTTCTTCTTCTTTGTTCATGTTCACTAATGTTTTTGCATGAGTGGGTTTTTGCGTCTATTACCGTTTTACCCCGCCATAAAGGCAGCATACGCCGATTTCGGGGGAAGCATGCTGGGTATTTTCGTGTTTCCATAACCCACCGAACTCTGACATGGATTACAGGATCTTTTCCGTGCGCACTTGGTCTTGTGCTTGCGTGTACACACGAAGGGGGATAAGGCACTAGAAGGTCTGCACACAAATTGACCTGGGAGATCGGAAAAATCTCCACCCTTAACCCACCAGGCAGTCGCGGCCGGGATTCGAACTCACGACCTTCCGATTAGGAGGCCGATGTATTACCACTGCGCCACTTCGCCCTTTTGTGAATATAATCATGTTTCAAGAATTATTTTGAAAACATCATTGTAGCGAGTACCTTTCTGAAATAACCTGACTGTTTTCTATCAGTAATGGTACATCACATTCTTAGTTTGGCTTCATAGAAGGCACTTAGAATTCCCGCGACTCCCTCGCCTTGTTGGCAACCGGAAAATGGAAGGAAGGTTCATGAATTTACTCTGAAGGATGCGATGTTTTGATACATCGCTATTTTCTTAGTCTGCGGTTTGTTATTAACCCACATTTTTTTTTTTTAAAGGTGCGTTTTGTTTTGTTTTTCTCTTCTTGGAGCCTTATTAGACTTCTAGTGACAATTTCCACGAACAAACAAAAAAGATAAGCAAAGAAACGTCAAATTAAACAATCAGAAAGAGAAAAAAAAAGAAACAAGAAGGAAAAAATTAAAGACAGATAGAAAGGCAGGAGGAAAAAAGGAAATGACAACACAGATGAATAATAATAAAAAAATGAATACATTGTTGCTGTTATGATATAATGGCGAAATAAATTATAGTTCTTGTTCTTGTTCTTGGTAAATACTTAAACATAATTAAATTAAACACACACACAAAGAAAGACAAAACGAATAAAAAGAAAAGAAAAGAAAGGAACACAAAAAAAAGAAAAAAAAACCAACCTAATATAGAAACGCAGCAGACCACGTAAGAAAGAAACCGACACTGTCAACCGCCAGCTGTTTTCTCAATCAGGGACGGTGAAAATCGATACGGCGACTCTGGGCCCACTCGAGCCCAGAGAGAGGAAGAAAAGAAGCGGTCAAGCATTGTCCACACAGTAAAATGAATTAACTCTTGACCCGGGGCTACCGGCCACTCTCCGAGTGATCCTGGGGAGGGCAAACAAGGGCAGTAAATCAGGTAGCTCTCAGTGGTCAATAACGACGAGAGGACGGAGGCGGAGGTATATGTACAGACATCCGGATTCAGCTTTGAACCTCATCCTTTTGTTGTGTGCCAGACCATCTCCTGCAGAGTTAAATCTTTCTCTCTCTCTCTCTGGAGCTTGAGGTTGTCTTGTACTTTGTGAGGTTAAAATGGCATTGAAAACTCGTAGTGCAAAGTGGCTTGAACTAACTCGCTGCCAAAGCAGCAGAACAACAGCAACGATACAAGTAACATCAACAACAGCTACAACTACAAGTATAGTCTAGTGCAGCTGTACACGCGTCTATTCTTCAAAATCAGGTAAAATAAAGTGCGGAACGAGAAGAAAACAGTCACAAAATAGTAGGATCAAAGAAACTAGTTAAAACTGAATTCAGCTTAGATGGAAGACAAATGTAAGCGTGCTGATCCGTTGTTTAAATAGTCTTCTTGTGTGCTAACTCACACTTAATGTTTATTAACAGCTGAAAGGGAAAATAGTTATAACAAGCTAATGTTTCGAAATGTGTCATGCTACATGTTGGATTACCAATAAGTCGATCTTATTTATATGTCATTTCAGATAGTAATACCCGCTCTTCATTTGTCCTCCCTCCCTCCCTCCTCTCTTTCTGTCTTTCCCTCCTCTCTTTCTTACTTCCTTTCTGTCTGTCTTTTTTCTGTCTTTTTTTTCCGTGTATCAAAGGGGCGTGTTTGCTCCCCATCAATATCTTGGACAAACACGATACCTGTAGTTAAAAGTCTCAAAAGACTTTACATTGAGCATGCTTTATTGTTCTAAAGTCGCGTTCGGTTTGCAGTTTTCATTTGACTGTGTCTAATTTTAACGCCCTCGGGTGCCGGGTAACGGAGTTCATGTGTTTGAGTCAAGAAGGAGATCTCGGATATGTCTCTACTTTGTGTGTTTTGTCACTGGAACCAAACTTCAATTTCTCTTATGTCAGTTTCAACCTTGGATGCCCCACGGCAAAGAGAACTTGACATTTGAGTTGGAGAGCTAAACAGGAAGATACCACGTAGTTCTCGCCAAGACTGCGTGAAAACCTACCGTTCTTTTTGCTTGGCTATAGAGACAGAAAAGTGGGTCAGACATCATTCTAAGTGAAAGTATTGATTTCTGACGAACGAGAAGAAGAAGAAAAAAGTTATGTGTTTATTGTTGTCGGCTTCAAAATAAATTAGCCACGGGGCTATAAGTCATATACATGTTATCGATACAGTCATAAGGAGTCTTTGGACATTTGAAGTGGCATTGGCTTCCCGTGAAAACAGTTCTAGTCATTATCTCAGATCTGGCTACTTGCATAAATACCAACAAAGTCAGCATTCCTATAAAAACAAATATTAAAACAAATATTGACATTGGTGGCTTTTGAAAGAAATTAAGCAATACAAATCCCCACCATCTACAGGGACAAATACCAACAAAGTCAGCATTCCTATAAAAACAAATATTTAAAAAATATTGACATTGGTGGCTTTTTCAAGAAATTAAGCAATACAAGTCACCACTCTGCACAGAATACGCTGGTGATTGTTGTTGGTCTAAGTGAAGGGATGACCTTATCTGATGTAAAACCCTTGGAAGATCTGAGGCGGCTATAGTTTTGCTGAATCGTTTACAAGAGAAGAACAGTTCCCAAAGACAGCTCAAGCTTTTGGGTCAGAGACACACGATATCGTAAACTTGACTGTCATGACATATTTGTTTGTTTGTTTGTTTGCTTAACGCCCAGCCGACCACGAAGGGTCATATCAGGGCGGTGCTGCTTTGACATATAACGTACGCCACACACAAGACAGAAGTCGCAGCACAGGCTTCCTGTCTCACCCAGTCACATTATTCTGACACCGGACCAACCAGTCCTAGCACTAACCCCATAATGCCAGACGCCAGGCGGAGCAGCCACTAGGTTGCCAATTTTAAAGTCTTAGATATGACCCGGCCGGGGTTCGAACCCACGACCTCCCAATCACGGGGCGGACGCCTTACCACTAGGCCAACCGTGCCGGTTGTCATGACATAACATGTGCTGTGTTTTAGTCTTCTACTGGCGCAAAAGGTTGACGTGCCGCTGTATGACATACACAAATGGTAAGACAACAGGGAAACCTTGTAACTTTGCATGGAGAAAGTAACATTTAGAACAGAAAGTACATGACAGTACAGTACAATACTTTCGTGAAATAATTGGTCCAAAACTCCGTCAGGACTTGACGCATTTGTGCGTCACATTTCACAAAGTATAGAATCGAATCTGGTATCTTGAACCTTGAATCTAAACTTGTCTGTGGGTTTCAGAAATGTAACCGTAAGTTGTCCCATATTTCTACACATCTGGTCAGGTCAAATCAATCTGCAAACTTTTTTTTTAACCTTTTTTTTTTTTGGGGGGGGGGGAGAGGCAGACGTTCGAGTCAAATAACCAAGATGCAGTCTCGGATTTCTGTCTTCAGAGAATAATGGTTAAGTTTTGAAGCCCCAGTAATAGGTGTATCTGCCATGTGTCATCGATCCACCAGACTGGTGCAGTAGGAAAAGAAGACAAGTCGCGTAAGGCGAAAATACAATATTTAGTCAAGTAGCTGTCGAACTCACAGAATGAAACTGAACGCAGCAAGACCGTATACTCGTAGCATCGTCACTCCACCGCCCGTGGCAAAGGCAGTGCCCGTGGAATTGACAAGAAGAGCGGGGTATTCGTTGCGCTAAGAAGGATAGCACGCTTTTCTGTACCTCTCTTCGTTTTAACTTTCTGAGCGTGTTTTTAATCCAAACATATCATATCTATATATTTTTGGAATCAGGAACCGACAAGGAATACGATGAAAGTGTTTTTAAATTGATTTCGAAAAAAAAAATTTGATAATAATTTTTATATATTTAATTTTCAGAGCTTGTTTTTAATCCAAATATAACATATTGATATGTTTTTGGAATCAGCAAATGATGGAGAATAAGATAAACGTAAATTTGGATCGTTTTATAAATTTTTAATTTTTTTTACAATTTTCAGATTTTTAATGACCAAAGTCATTAATTAATTTTTAAGCCACCAAGCTGAAATGCAATACCGAACCCCGGGCTTCGTCGAAGAGTACTTGACCAAAATTTCAACCAATTTGGTTGAAAAATGAGGGCGTGACAGTGCCGCCTCAACTTTCACGAAAAGCCGGATATGACGTCATCAAAGACATTTATCAAAAAAATGAAAAAAACGTTCGGGGATTTCATACCCAGGAACTCTCATGTCAAATTTCATAAAGATCGGTCCAGTAGTTTAGTCTGAATCGCTCTACACACACACACACACAGACACACACACACACGCACACACGCACATACACCACGACCCTCGTTTCGATTCCCCCTCGATGTTAAAATATTTAGTCAAAACTTGACTAAATATAAAAA
>NC_090247.1:59421326-59426326 GCF_037325665.1 Littorina saxatilis
AGAGGCAGACGTTCGAGTCAAATAACCAAGATGCAGTCTCGGATTTCTGTCTTCAGAGAATAATGGTTAATAGTCCAAGCAAATAAGAGAACAACGTTGAAGTGACAATGACTAGGTTTAAAATGTCCCTTATCAGAAAGTTCAACCTCAGTCCTTTGATGTTTATTAAACACATTTTCATATAAAGTTGGCGCTTCATATGGAAAAGTGGCTTTGAAATTGACCCTAATCCTTCTTTGGGCTCTGTAAATGTCGTTTGGGGCTATGGTTGTAAAACGGTATCTACTGGTCACCCCAATGTATAAACTGAAAACTCTTTCTGCACCAGAACACGCAGAAAGGATTGTATCTGCCTGATGTCTGATGCTTTTCAAAATCCCCAACCACTAACACCTTCAAAACGGACATTAACTGACACTGTTGTTTTTCCCTATATAATCCTTACTATTTTTCCGAGACGTCGTCGTGTTGTGTATTTAGCTTGCCACAACCTCATACATGGTCCTAAAAGTTAAAGTTGAAGAAAATACTAAAGATAAATGAACAAGCTGACGCAGTGTCATTCGCACCGTGAATCCCCCCATGGGAACATACTAAAGTCTGGTTCTAAATAGGCTCAATTTCCTTCTATTTCTTTGTATTTCTGCCTCGTAGGGGTAGGGGTGTTCAAACCAAAGGCACCTTTAAACCAAAATTCAAATCACACATCTTACAATACTAAGACACTCAGCAGTGAAAGGGTGTCTGCTGGTAAAAAATTCCAAACAATCCTAAAAGTACTTCACTACTAAACGTGCTTTTAAAAAGAGCCGTTATTTTTCCCTCTATAATCAGTATTGTGTTTTCTGCGAACATGTAGTCTATTTAGATGGTTGTCATGTGCACAAGAGTTGCTAAAGCGTTTTCAGTGGGGCATATGTCGAAAAGCAAAGAATTAGCCCTTTGAAAACCATCAGAACTGTCACACAAAAATAACATTTACCTATCTCACCAACTGACCAAACATAGGGCTTTTCCTTATGTATTATGTATTGTCGTGTTTTTTGTAGCATACTTGTGAAAACAGCCACCACTGTTGTAAATGATACTTTAAAGAGCATTATTTCATTTTTACAGTTGAAGGACAACCTGGACTGCCGTATATTACAGCTGTTTTACAATCAGCCAAAATTTTCTTAACAAACGTATGTTAAGAACAACTCCCATAGTGAAATTGAAGGAAAACAAAGTGAAAATCCCCCTGCCATAGAGGAGCAAAAGAATCAACAATAAACGACTGCATGGATAGCTTGATGCACGAATGCATTGCGGACATGTTTGTCTACAACCAAGAGAAAGTTCCAAAAAATCCCTTTTGTGCTTCTTATTATACAGTGACGTCAAAGACAGCCTTTTCTGCTGTTCATACATTCAGGGGTTATGGTTACACTAAACGACGTAGTTGTAGCCATACTGCCATCCAGATTTATATTTTCCTTGCGAGCAGTCACAGGGTGTTTGTGCTGTCTGCCAACCGTCAGACGACCCCGCCCAAGTCTGTTAAGGGACCGTTTGACCGTTATAGAACGCGTCTTTTTGATTTTTTTAGCACATTTGGAAACGGTTGATTTTTATCCCTACCATTGTTTCCAAACATTATATAGGAATGTTTTGTGAACAACGGATAATAGCCGCTACTCGCATGTGTAGCAAAAGTGAGCGTACATACTCACCCTGGTCGTACAGCCGTTGTCCGTTGCCCGTCTTCATCTGTCTGTACAAATCATTACCTTTGGATTTTTCTCGAACGCTATGAAGTGAAGAAACACCAAATGTTGCAAAATGTTGTATGACCCCAAGAGCTCAAAAAAGATACTTGAGAACCTTGACCTTACCTTAAGGTCAAGGTCACAGGGAGAATGAATGTGGTCTAAAAACTGCAAAATTTCACATTGTGCCAGTTTTCTGGAAAACAAATTAAAAACAGCGGGCTTAGTTTTGTATGGTATACAAGAAAAAGAAAGCCTTATCTTCTGATACCATTTTGGTTGACCTCGCTTCAATGTCAAGGTCACAGGAGTCCTTCAAAGTTGAATTGTATACATGTTTTGAAGTGACCTTGACCCTAAACTATGAAAAAAATCTTTCAAACTTCATAATTGTGTGGGGCACATGTTATATACTGATATTGAGCCACATTTAGTCACATATCATCAAGGTCAAGGTCACTTTGCCCCTTATGAAATGTGACTGAAACGGGCAATTGAATCACTAAAAGTGACAATGTCTCTTTGTAGAAAGTGCCAATAAGTATGTTTATGCTTCCTATGTCTTGAATTGATAGCCTTGTGATGTGTGACCTTTGATGATCTTGACCTTGGCCAAAGGTCATGTGTAATTTGGTAGGAAAAATCTGTAAACCAGTTCTAATAGTGTACAATGTCCTTGCCAGCTTCAGTTGTTAGACCTTCACCTTCAAGGTCACCTGAAGGTCAAGGTCACTTTAAGACAAAGGTCAAGCATGAGAGTCGCATGGGCTTTGCTTTGTTAAGATTTTTTACCAAGACACATGGATTTCTTTACCCGGCTTGGTCACATTTTTCATAGGGGTCAATGTGACCTTGACCCTAACGATATGTGACCAGATGTGGCTCACTATGAAATTCTAACAAACGCCCCACTCAGTGTTTAAGTTTGTAAGAGATATCGTCCATAGTAAAGTTAAAGGGGCAAGCTCACATCAAAATATGTCTACAATTCAACTTTGAAGGGCTCCTCTGACCTTGACATTGAAGCGAGGTCAACCAAAATGGTATCAGAAGATAAGGCTTTCTTTTTCTTGTATACCATACAAAACTAAGCCCGCTGTTTTTAATTTGTTTTCCAGAAAACTGGCACAATGTGAAATTTTGCAGTTTTTAGACCACATTAATTCTCCCTGTGACCTTGACCTTATGGTAAGGTCAAGGTTCTCAAGTATCTTTTTTGAGCTCTTGGGGTCATACAACATTTTGCAACATTTGGTGTTTCTTCACTTCATAGCGTTGGAGAAATATCCAAAGGTAATGTTCAGTACAGACAGATAAAGACGGGCAACGGACAACGGCTGGACGACCAGGGTGAGTATGTACGCTCACTTTTGCTACACATGCGAGTAGCGGCTATTATCCGTTGTTCACAAAACATTCCTATATATTGGAAACAATGGTAGGGATAAAAATCAACCGTTTCCAACTGTGCCAAAAAATCAAAAAGACGCGTTCTATAACGGTCAAACGGTCCCTCAACAGACTTGGGCGGGGTCATCTAACGGTTGGCAGACAGCACAAACACCCTGTGACTGCTCGCAAGGAAAAAATAAATCTGGATGGCAGTATGGCTACAACTACGTCGTTTAGTGTAACCATAACCCCTGAATGTATGAACAGCAGAAAAGGCTGTCTTTGACGTCACTGTATAATAAGAAGCACAAAAGGGATTTTTTGGAACTTTCTCTTGGTTGGAGACAAACATGTCCGCAATGCATTCGTGCATCAAGCTATCCATGCAGTTGTTTATTGTTGATTCTTTAGCTCCTCTATGGCAGGCGGATTTTCACTTTGTTTTCCTTCAATTTCACTATGGGAGTTGTTCTTAACATACGTTTGTTAAGAAAATTTTGGCTGATTGTAAAACAGCTGTAATATACGGCAGTCCAGGTTGTCCTTCAACTGTAAAAATGAAATAATGCTCTTTAAAGTATCATTTACAACAGTGGTGGCTGTTTTCACAAGTATGCTACAAAAAACACGACAATACATAATACATAAGGAAAAGCCCTATGTTTGGTCAGTTGGTGAGATAGGTAAATGTTATTTTTGTGTGACAGTTCTGATGGTTTTCAAAGGGCTAATTCTTTGCTTTTCGACATATGCCCAACTGAAAACGCTTTAGCAACTCATGTGCACATGACAACCATCTAAATAGACTACATGTTCGTAGAAAACACAATACTGATTATAGAGGGAAAAATAACGGCTCTTTTTAAAAGCACGTTTAGTAGTGAAGTACTTTTAGGATTGTTTGGAATTTTTTACCAGCAGACACCCTTTCACTGCTGAGTGTCTTAGTTTTGTAAGATGTGTGATTTGAATTTTGGTTTAAAGGTGCCTTTGGTTTGAACACCCCTACCCCTACGAGGCAGAAATACAAAGAAATAGAAGGAAATTGAGCCTATTTGGAACCAGACTTTAGTATGTTCCCATGGGGGGATTCGCGGTGCGAATGACACTGCGTCAGCTTGTTCATTTATCTTTAGTATTTTCTTCAACTTTAACTTTTAGGACCATGTATGAGGTTGTGGCAAGCTAAATACACAACACGACGACGTCTCGGAAAAATAGTAAGGATTATATAGGGAAAAACAACAGTGTCAGTTAATGTCCGTTTTGAAGGTGTTAGTGGTTGGGGATTTTGAAAAGCATCAGACATCAGGCAGATACAATCCTTTCTGCGTGTTCTGGTGCAGAAAGAGTTTTCAGTTTATACATTGGGGTGACCAGTAGATACCGTTTTACAACCATAGCCCCAAACGACATTTACAGAGCCCAAAGAAGGATTAGGGTCAATTTCAAAGCCACTTTTCCATATGAAGCGCCAACTTTATATGAAAATGTGTTTAATAAACATCAAAGAACTGAGGTTGAACTTTCTGATAAGGGACATTTTAAACCTAGTCATTGTCACTTCAACGTTCCCTTCACTAAAGTGGCTAAGATGCCTGGACTAAAAGTTTTGAAGCCCCAGTAATAGGTGTATCTGCCATGTGTCATCGATCCACCAGACTGGTGCAGTAGGAAAAGAAGAAAAGGAGAAAGAAATAACTGATTTACCCGACAGCACAGTTCGACAACAAAACCAGCACATATAAAACATGATGGGCACGCAGCCAATCGTATGGGGAAAAGAGATTAAAGAAGACTTTGCGTTTATCACGATCAGTAAACTCTGTCCCTAATTGCTGGATTATTGGGAGAGTGGTC
>NC_090247.1:59428826-59447268 GCF_037325665.1 Littorina saxatilis
CTCATCTTCTCCTGAATTAAAAAAAGAAAATATATGTTTATATGTCATGTTTACTCTAAAAATGTGCTCAGAATGAAAGAAAAAAGGTTCAGTAAGTACTACTGTCGCATGCTTCGCGGAGACGAGCGTGACCCGTCTCAAGTCTTCGGGAATGGTTCGGCGATGGTTTGTCGTGTTGATCATTTAAGTTTGATTGATACAGACTGACTAAATGTTTCTATATTGCTTCACGCGACTTGTTTACTCTCTGTAATTGCAAGTTTTTGTTTTGTTTCACTCTAATTTGCAAGCAGTGAAAACGTAAAAAGAAAGTGTTTCATCTTGAGACTCAACAGGGAGCTTCAATTTTTGACGTCAATGAATGGACACATAATGCAAATATGATTGTCTTTAAACCAGTTATATTTAAAACGCCATCTCCATTTGACAGTCGACTATTCGGAAGTGTTTTAACAGAAACGCAAAAGATTGGTAACCTTTGTTGCTGATGGAAAGACTCATGGTTTCACGCACACGTCTTCACATCAAACTATCTAAAACAATCGAGCAGTGACGTGGATGTGACGCACTTCTGCTGACAGCGAGGTACACAAAATCGAAAAAGAAAAAAAGAGAGAGAGAGAGAGAGAGAGAGAGAGAGAGAGAGAGAGAGAGAGAGAGAGGGAGAGAGAGAGGGAGGGGGGGCGCGACTTCATTGCGAAACGAAATTAGGTTCTAAGGCGGAAGAGTGAGTTCAAGGGAGGTAAGCGAATCGAGGTAACGAAGTTTAAAAGATACATTCCTGCCGGCCCTGAAGGTTGTCCTGTAAATCACGATGATAGACCCGTCCAGGTTTTAACATGGGCTTATGAAATTCATCCAGTAAAATATACCAAAATTCAACGGTCTGCCTGCTTTCTGTACGGCGTTGAGTAAGAAAACAAAATGTGTTGAATCGGTAACTGGTACAGAGTGACAATCTGCACACACATATACACAGGGAACACAATTTCCTTTCTGAACAGAAAGTAAGATGCTGTTGATTTTTGGTATGTGAGCAAATGGAAGGACGATTTCACCCCATGTTAAATCACGAACGGAACCGGAGCTGCTGTGGGTTACAGGATTGTGTACACGGGAGGGCTGGACCGAGTGTAAGATAGGGAGAGGCTTCCAAACTGCATAAGGCAAGGGAACAGGGGCTGGCCAAGAGAGAAGGGGGGAGGGGGGGGGGTGCCTTGGTGGCCTTGCCCTCCAGCTGCTGTTAATATGTATCATTTGAAATGGGCATTACTTTGTTTGCCGGGTAATGGTAAGGTGGATGGCTAGCGGAACCCACCCCCCACCCCCCTCACCCCCTAGTTTCAGCCCTGCACGGGAGGGGTGGTACGTCTGGAACAGAAAGTGTGAACGGAGAAGGAATTGGCAAATGTGGGGGAGGTCGACAGGGACAGAAGTTGGAGGAGAAGGTGTCCGTGTCTAAAGCTGGCCTACTGGCTTCTCGCCTAATTACACCGGGCGAGTTTAGACGACATCAATTATTCCGCCATTCTCTCTTCCCTTGTCTGTCGTCTGCACCTGGAGCTGTCGAATCCGGAGTTGTCTCCCTTCCTCAACCATTGATCGTTGAGCCCAAATGAGAAGATTTTGGAAAGGAGGAACGCTGGAGAGAAAAAGGAATTGATGTCGGAGATTCGTGAAGGGTTCTTGGCTGAGTTGGTGTTGGCACACGTATGTAAAGAATTCCCGTTGTTTTTTTGTGACTGGGAATTACTTCCACTTCAAACTTGACTGATAGTACGAGTGTCCTCGAACTGACTTAGTGTTTCCATTGGTGTTGAACTGGAAATACTTTGCAATTAGACATCACAATAGTGAAAGAATCTTGCGAGAGAGAGTGAGAGAGAGTGATAGAGAGAGAGAGAGAGGGAGAGAGACGCAATGACAGAGAGAGAGGGAGAGAGAGAGAGATAGAGAGAGTGTGTGTGTGTGTGTGTGTGAGAGAGAGAGAGAGAGAGAGAGAGAGAGAGAGAGAGAGAGAGAGAGACTCAGAGAGAGAGAGAGAGAGAGGGGCTTAAGGGAAACAACTCCTCAAAAAAGCATTGTGCAACAGGACAGTCCGCTACTGTCCCTTGTTTGCAGGCAAGCTTTTTACCAATCTGAACGGCGGCATCCAACGATCTACAACTGATATTTACGCGTCTGGAAGGCGTAGATAGACAAAGATGGTGTTCTCGTGTGCAGGCGGTGCGGTTATGAAGTTTTTAAATGACCAGTTTCCCGTGTATTCCATATTAAATTCTTATTGAAATGCGTATATCTGCATAAAGGCATGCGACAATCGAGAATTAGTTGAAAGGTCTCACCATGGACGACAGACTGATGTTTCCTTAGACCTGCACGTGGGTTTTAGTTGATCTAAAGTGCAAGAATCAAATTGCAACCACAAAGCATTATTACTTCGTTTGATCTGAAGGAGATCCCATGATCGGTGAGTCATTGGCGCTGCCACGTGTATTATCTACTAAAGTGTGGCGTTCGTGAAGATGTGTATGTGCCTGTGTGTGTTGTACTAGTATAACGTATGCGTACATGGAATGACATTGCGGGTTACCTGAACATTGACAATGACGAAAGAAAGATTGTGTGTGTGTGTGTGTGTGTGCTCGCGCGCGTGCGTGTGTGTGTGTGTGTGCGTGTGTGTGTGCGTGCGTGTGTGGGTGTGTGTGACTGTGCTTGAATTTATTCGGATTTAGTTCTCTTTCCTTGTTTGTATTATGATTATGTAAGTGTAAAGCGCTCTGCGCTTGTCACCACGAGGTTTACGCGCTATATAAGTAATCGTTATTATTATTATTATTATTATTGATTGATGTAGGTGAAACCTCGATCCTTAATTGTTTGTGATGAACAGGTTCGGGTTTATTAATCGTTGACATAAACGACTTTGAAATAAATAAAACACAAAGCGTTAAGTGAAACAGGACTGTTAGCAGCTTTATATCTTATGTTGTTCATCCTTCGTTTTCGAGGATGACCAAAGACTAATGGTTTGCTTCAATGTCTGGGCTGATGAGCCTGGATGTGTGTGGCTAATGAGGCCTATTCCGGTCTGGAATCCTATCTCATTATGTAGGACAGACATGGGAATGTTCGGCACTTGAGGTATCGGCAGCTCTGTCTTTGTGGAGTGGGCGCTTTTGCTCTGCATCGCATGATCCTTATATGGTTACAGTAGGCCATAATAGCTGCTTGATACGCATTCGTGACAATCTCTTTGAAAGGGAAATAGGGTGCAAGTACACAATGGCCGACTTCAGTGGCAGAATTTACTTAACACAAAAATCGCTTTCATACTTTAAAAACAATTCTAAATGAATCTTTGTAGCCGAGAAAACAAATGTAATACTGCCCGCATTTCAGACCTCAATATCAGTCATAAGAGTATGTTAGAGAAAGTCCCCACATGACTCAATCTACCAACGTTTTTAATTTATAACGGACATGATGTGACAGAAACTACATTTCAGCTTGATATTGTAATATCGAAATAGACCATTAAGGTTTGTGTGACTGTAAGCGTGCGCACAAGTCCGTCTTTGCCGATTCTTCCAGACACAGTATTAACACATCTGTCCGACTGACTAATTGACTGATTGATTGATTGATTGTTTGTGTTGATTGCATTATTGACTGATCGACGGTCAATCTATTGATTGATTAACAAAGAATACGTTCTTTAGTATTTATTTCTTATTCATATACGTTTTTTATTCCTTTGTTTTTCAAAAACATGTCTTTCTTTGATTCTTTGTCTTTCCTGTTCCTTCTTTCTTTCTTTGTCTCTTTCTTTTTGTCGGTGGTTTTGTTATATAATGTATCTATTGATTTAAATTGATTTATGTCCATACCTTTCTGCAAATCCCTGTTATTCTGTCTCTGAACTTCAACAACAAATCTTGAAATCAAAACATTTTCTTTTCTTTTCTTTATTTGGTGTTTAACGTCGTTTTCAACCACGGAGGTTATATCGCGACGGGGAAAGGGGGGAGATGGGATAGAGCCACTTGTCAATTGTTTCTTGTTCACAAAAGCACTAATCAAAAATTTGCTCCTGGGGCTTGCAACGTAGTACAATATATTACCTTACTGGGAGAATGCAAGTTTCCAGTACAAAGGACTTAACATTTCTTACATACTGCTTGACTAAAATCTTTACAAAAATTGACTATATTCTATACAAGAAACACTTAACAAGGGTAAAAGGAGAAACAGAATCCGTTAGTCGCCTCTTACGACATGCTGGGGAGCATCGGGTAAATTCTTCCCCCTAACCCGCGGGGGGTAATCAAAACATCATGGTACTGCCCGCTTAGTCGGACATTCTGGACTGATTTGGAAGATTTGCTAAACAGAAGTGGTACTCACCGTGCAAATGTTCGTTTTTACAGAAGAAGTTATTTTGTTTGGTTGTATGACACATTTTAACGTAGATGTGGTCTTGGATTTTATTATTTTGTTTGCAAAGTTTTATATTTATAAGAGTAAGTTACAAGAGACAAGGCCACTGTTAGAAATATATTTAAGGAATTTGAAATATAGATTTAAAATAGAAAAATATTCCAGTTTCAATGCTGGTAACATTAACACTTTTTTATAGAATGATGGTCCTCATAATTATGAAGAGTTGGTTAGGTAATACGACTGAGAAAGGCACACACAAAAAACCCACCAACAACATCACAACAGTCACCACCAGCCATTCTCCATTGCTCCGATCCTGGCTCAACGGTCATCTCTGAAAGACGCCATATTTGTCAACGTCAGTGAACAATATTGCGATCCTCTCTGTAACTCAACAACTGGCAATTCGGATGACTGTAGTATACCCCTAGCCAGACAAGCAATGCGCTAGAAAAATGTCTGCAGAGAATTTGAGACTTTCGTATCTGCTTCGTAACACTAGTGGGAGAAATCCTTGTTTCATGGACCAGATAGATCGAGGGACGCCATTCTGTCCCAGGAAGGACACTTCATCGTGTAGTATTATTTGATTAAAGGTATGTGCGTTACTACATTTGTATAAGACCGATACTAAGAGGATGATGAGGGTGGGATGGTTTTGGTAGTGGGTGGCTGTATTGATGATGATGGTGAATATGATGACGATGATGGTTAGAATGGTGGTGGTGATGATGATGGTGATGATGGTGATGATGATGATGATGATGATGATGATGATGATGATGATGATGATGATGATGATGATGATGATGATGATGATGATGATGATGATGATGATAAGCACAATCGGCCGAACTGCCGACAACAGACAGACTGAAAATGTAAGATTTGTCATGCCTAAATTTCTTTCAAACCTTGTTCGTTCCGTGTTGCGTCTGCTTTTTGTTGTCTTTGGTGTTCTTGTTTTTCCTGATGAAGCTTCCAGAAGCGGAAATTCGTTATCGTCTTGTGTCGTCTTTGTATCGGTGAGTACTAGTAATCCTTTTGTTTTTTTAACTTTGTTCATCTTACCACAGTCACTTCGTTGTTTAGATTTAAATAATGTATTTTGAACAGTCAAGTTGTCTTTTTTAATGAAGTAGACAATTTGCCTGCTAATTATTTTGTCAAATAGGTGGCTTACTTCCTAAAGCAAATTCACCAAATAAGGTTCCCAAAGACACAACATGTGTAAACACTCATTGAAAAGGAAGTCTTTCTTAATTGTTAAGGACAACAACAAAAACAAGTCGCGTAAGGCGAAATTACTACATTTTGTCAAGCTGTCGAACTCACGGAATGAAACTGAACGCACTGTATTTTTTCACCAAGACAGTACAGCTTCGTCAATCCCCGCGTGAAGGAAATCGCTCACCTTCCACGTGCAAAACGTAGTGATATTGACACGCCAGATTAGCGCGGTAGCGTATTGTGCTAATTAGGAAAGCGCGCTTTTCTGTATTCTTGTTAACTTTCTGAGCTTGTTTTGAATACAACCTATCATATCTATATGTTTTTGGACTCAGGAAATGATAAAGAATAATATGAAATCATTTTTGGATCGATTTCTTAAATTTTAATCGTAAGACTAATTAATCTATTTTCGTTAATTGTGATACCATTTTAAGAGTAAACATGACATATGTATATATTTTTAGATTCAGAATGTGATGAAGAATATGATGCAATCAATTTTAAATCTGTTTGCAAAAAATCGATTTTAATGACAACTTTAATGAGCAAACTCATTAATGACATTTTAAGCCTCCAAGCTGAAATGCAATACCAAAGTCCGGGCTTTGTCGAAGATTACTTGACCAAAATTTCAACCAATTTGGTTGAAAAATGAGAGCGTGACAGTGCCGCCTCAACTTTCACGAAAAGCCGGATATGACGTCATCAAAGACATTTATATAAAGAAAAGAAAAAAAGTCTGGAGATACTATACTCAGGATCTCTCATGTCAAGTTTCATGAAGATCGGTCCAGTAGGTTTCTCTGAATCGCTCTACACACACACACACACACACACACACACATACACACACACACACACACACACATACACACATACACCTCGACCCTCGTCTCGATTCCTCCCTCTACGTTAAAACATTTAGTCAAAACTTGACTAAATGTAATGAAGAAAAGAACATGCGTTGCTTTGTCTACTTCATACGTTTCACAACTCTACGCAGTACGGGGTATTTCATGGTTAATTAAGGAACAACCGCAGCAAATGACTTACTCCAATGTATATACTTCATGTTGTGTCTGCTCGATATGCTGCGTTTTTCTTTCGAAAATCTGCACATCGGAGCCACGATTCACTGGCGATCGCCAGCAGTGATTGCTGAGCACGCGTGTTTTCCAAATTCACGTGACCTCAAGCCAAACTCAGGTGACCTCAGTAACTCGGGGCAAGCGATCATTTTAATAACAAATCGTAAACTCCAATATGTATATTTTCGAAAGAAATGGGTTCATATCGATAGCATACACATCAGAGTCGGTTATTCGCCGCGATTGCTTGTTTTAACTGGTCGGCAATTTGTTATTGTTTGACTCACTCGGGCGCAACTCATCTAAAACACTTTGAAATCCTGACAGTTATTTCCCTAAAAGGAATTTTAAATGGCAGCTGCAAAGACTAGCTCACATATGGCAAACATTATACCGGAAACAACCATTCAGCTATGTGAAGTGAGACCATAATTGTTACTCACATTATATCAATGTCAGTCACACCCGGCATTTTAAAGGCACACTCTTGCAAGTGATTATGCTAACCAACACAGATCTGTCCAGGAGTTTACACGTGATAACATAATACTTCTGCTTGGACACATTCCAGAACTCAACAGCCCTCTGTGCAGAGTGGATCGACTGTTTTGTTGTTGAATCCATTTCGTCACTGACACCTATGTCAACTTGCTAAATAATGTAAGTGTACCAAGCACTCAAATCAAATAGGAGTGAGTTCGAGTTCGGGCTATATGTGACCGTCCACGACGGTATGAGTCGCATGTCACCTTTACATGATTTTCATATTTTTACATTTTTCTAAAAAGTGTTTGATGCTCTATCCAGTGGTGAAAACCGTTTTAGAAAAGAGCGAAAACTGTTTGAGTTATAAGCCTGTGACTAAGGTGACCCTCACACTGTTACCAGACACTCCCCGGACTTATATTTAAGCCCAGCGCAGAACCGCGCGAGGTGACATGCGACTCATTTCGTGGTGGAGGGTCACATATTAATAGCCACATACAAATATACTGTTGTTGAACGTTTGTAAGAGCATACCAGAAGACAACAGCAGTATGATCCTATCACCATAAGCTCTCTATACCTGACAACAAAAACCACAAAGCTGTAGAGCTGATAAGTCACGCTCAAGGCTGATGGACAACTCTATCAACGCAGAACAGATGCTGGCAAAGGGGGACTACTGCGTCACCCTGTCACATTGAATTCAACAAAAATATCAACGCTGCACGGAATGCAGTCACGTGCTTTTATTTTTGGTTTCCGTCCAAATTGAAGGGTTCTCTAATCGACACATCTCTGGTGGGACACATGGTCCAACTCACGAGAATTACTGTACCTTTAAGTGGTAATATTGTACACGTTTTGAAGTTATTTAGTCAGATGAAAAGTAAGACAACGGAACTGATTCACATAACTCCAATAAACAGATCTGCTTTGACAGATGCTACAGTCAGACCCGTTGTCATTGTGAACACGACGAATTCATTCTCGTCCTCTAGAAAAACCAAGTGAAGTCGAGCTTATTTGTCAAACCTTTTTACTCGCACACACAATGGGAATACTGTTGCTGGAACTTTCGATCGTTTTTGTGTGGGGTGTTTCTATTGGTAAGTGTACTATTTAGGCCAGTTTAAAAAAAACAAACTCTTGTTGTGCATGTTTGCTAATGTTTTTGGACTTGTTTTTTGGTTGTTTGATTGATCACTTAATCGATTGAACATTTGTGACCCTCCACCACGGAGTGAGTCGCATGTCACCTCGCGCGGTTCTGCGCGAGGCTTAAATATAAGTCCGGGGAGTGTCTGGTAACAGTGTGAGGGTCACCTTAGTCACAAGCTTATAACTCAAACAGTTTTCGCTCTTTTCTAAAACGGGTTTCACCACTGGATAGAGCATAAAAAACCCTCTTTAAGTAAATGTACAAATATGAAAATCATGCAAAGGTGACATGCGACTCATTCCGTGGTGGAGGGTCACATTTATCATAGTGATCTATCAACCAGTCGATTGAATAATACGTTATATACGTGACGGCTTGATTTGGTTGACCGTTGAGTATTTGAAAATATAGTTTGATTTTGCCCGATACAAGTCGAGTTGCTTATAGTATTGTTGTTCTCTCTTCACCAGCGTTTGCCATAAAAACCTCTGGGCTGGCACCTCCATTCATCCTTCGTTGCCCCGACCCTGGTTCAACGATCATAATCACAGACGCCGAATTCTCCAACGCCAGTGAGAAATACTGCGACTCGCTTTGTAACTCAACAACCGACGATTCAAATGATTGCATTTTTGAAAACACAAACAAAACATGTGCAAGGAGATTTTCTGCAGAAGACATGAGACTTTTGTATCAACAGTGCAGCAGTAACAGTGGGACACCCTGCAGACTTGACGATCTTAATGGACGTCTTTCTCAAGATGGGCACTTCGTCGTGAACTACTTGTGTGTAAACGGTGTGTACTATATGCTATGGTATTAGCTTGACATCTTCTTCTTCAGCGTTCAACGGTTGTGTCCATCATAATCTTAGGCCTGCTGATGGCTTGACTATTTTATCAGACGTCAAACTGTTGTAACATCTTGACGAGTTTCATTTCTCGTTGAACCTTTCTGGACATTTACCAGTACGCCAGAAATAAATAACGCTGCAACTTTCAGTCGCTTGTTTAAGACACCTCCAAGCAATGATACCATTATTGTAGTTTGTTTTCTTCTTCTTCTTCGTTCATGGGCTTAGACTCTCACGTTCACCCATGTTTTTAGCACGAGTGGATTTTTACGTGTACGGCCGTTTTTTACCCCGCCATTCAGGCAGCATACGCCGATTTCGGGGGAATTGTAGTTTGTAATGACTGTTGTATAAGCTGTTGTGGGATTATCATATAACTACTTTGTTCCGAATTTATGTTAAATATTCCTACGCCGTTTACAAAATGTGCATGTTTGAAATCCGGTTGAAGTCCAAACGGGCGTTAGGATTATTCTCTCTAAACTTGCTTTTCACCTAACATGAAAATGTTGTGGTTAAAAACCTCACTCAGCATTTTCCTCAGACAGCTTTTTACTCTTATGTTTCAGAAACGTTAAACTTTGACCTTTGCAGCAATAGTAAAGGCAGTTCATCCCAGCTTTACCATTACTTTGGACGATCACCCGACAAAGAGACTCAAACCTGCAGCTGTGAAATAAATTCCAATTTAAACATTGAAGGAACAGGAATTCCGATCTGGATTACATATATCAATACTCGCTTCCCGTTGAACAGTATTCAACACGATATGACCTATCTGGTCATGAATTCGAGCAATGGGACGATTGTATTACCTGCATCAAGGATTCCTTTGCCATTGATGACATCGTTGACACAAAATCGGCGGACGATTAAAGTCACATTTCGACTGGCCAATGGAGACAACCGTCCTGGCATTTTGTGGATGACTTTTGGTAAGTACCTGTGTCACTTGGAATGGACAAGGCATATGATTTGCGACCGTTGTACTCATGGTACCATGTGACGTATTAAAACTCTGCTATAAACAGTGTCAACGCTACAACGCTACAATGCTACAAAAATAATGAGTGTTACAGTACTCTTCTCGTCCAAGCGTTGATTTTTTCAACACACTCATCACACACCAGGAGTCCCGGTATCAGGAAATATCCATTATTATGTTCCCATGGACTTGCATCTGAAACAACAACATGGGACACGTTTGGTTAACACACTCATAATCAACACAGTCTTCCTTGTTTTGGGATCATCAAATTTGTGTGTGTGTGTGTGTGTGTGTGTGTGTGTGTGTGTGTGTGTGTGTGTGTGTGTGTGTGTGTGTGTGTGTGTGTGTGTGAGTGTGTGTGTGTGTGTTTGCCTGTGTATTTCTGTAAGTAAGGGTGAGAGAGAGAGAGAGAGAGAGAGAGAGAGAGAGAGAGAGAGAGAGAGAGAGGGGGAGAGAGAGAGTTAGAGCGAGAAAGCGGATATGGGAGAGAGAGGGGGAGAGATAGAGACATTCTAAATCATTCTTTAGATTACAGATATCCTTCTGTAAACATATTCCCGACTGGTAATCATAATTTTCTGTACAACTGCACACCTACCTTCATGGCTTCTTGAACTACATATTTCCTTGCTGATATTTTTACGAATACAGGAAGAGAAGTGAACATATCCTGTTCGAGTAACAGCACTCCAAAGGGCACACAAAGACAGTTTCCGTCATGTAAGTAAACCTGTTCAGTTATTAAAACAAATGTTTCCATCATCTCATCCCAATATCCTGATTTTGACTATGGATAGTTTGAGTGTGCACACGAAGAGAAGAAGAGTCACTTATATATAGTTAACCGTAAACGTATCGTCCTTCAGACGAACATGCTAATGTTTGTTGTCACAGACTCACCCAGTATTTCACATGGAGTAGGAGGTGTTTTTATTTTTTTTATTTAACTAGGACACACACCATAATATTCATATTCAACAACGTGGCTGCATTCTTGTCAGAGGAGGGAATGTTGGTTGAATATATGTGTATGCTTACGTTTGCTGTTACAAGTTATTGTACTTTTGTACTTTTTCTTGAAGCTAAAATCTAAATTCCGTTTGAGTTGATCAACTTGTTATCTTTTCTTTGTCCATAATTTTCTTTGAATACAAGGGTCAACGAAATAGTGAAGGAAAAAAATGGTTTCTATGTTTAAATGATCGGGTACCTACTCTTCTTTTTTACTTTTATTTTGTATTGTGCATGCCTTGGTATTTGAACATTTGCTGTCTCATCTTTTGGAATACAGCATTGTGTGTTCCTTGCATCGCCGGTTCGTGTGGAGGTCTTTTTCTGTTGATCGTCGTCGTCATTCTCATCGTCTGCATCGTCGCAAAACGGTTTGTTTCATCATCACTTTTTACTAATTATGGCCTTCTTCTTGGGTCAAAAGCTTCAACTTCTAGTGGGGACGCTATTGACGGGAAAAAATGACTTGTGTACAATCGGGATTTTTTTTTCCTTTTTGTTTTTACAACTAGACCGACATTTCAATTAACACTGACATTATGGATACAAGCAAGATTGCACAAACATTTTGCAATACTGCAGGTTGCGTAAGTCACTTTTTGTAATTCCTCAACAATCAACAAAATATGTAGAATTTCACACACACACACACACACACACACACACACACACACACACACACACACACACACACACACACACACACACACGCGCGCGCGCGCACACACACACACGTGCGCACACACACGCACGCACACACACTGACACACACACACACACACACACACACGTACGCTCACATGAATACCGAGACACAGACTGATTTCCTTATCTGTATAACCTATACCTGTGTTCTGCTAACTGTCTGCAGCAAACGCAAGCGTCTCATAACGTCAACCACAGCGGAGTCACCTTTCATCCCTGAACCACAGATCCCCGCACCTGAATCAGAGTCCCATCCGTACAACGAAGCCTACGAACTTTGCACTCTTCAGCCACAGCCCAATCATCCTGACTACGACGAGGCCTTGTCTGCATCTAGCGACGCAACTGACGTCAGCAGCTCCGTCACACGTCATCGGAACCAAGCGCAGCCATTGGTCACTATAAACGGAAATGGATGCACGCATTCTGTGACGGAGGAGAGTGGAGGTGACTATCATGATCTGGAGAGGAAAGCACACCGCAACGTGCTTGTCGAAAATACGTACGACCATGCCGACTAATGTCAGCGAGGAAAGTAACCATGAAGCTGAAAGCACGAACTAAAACATTTTTTTCATAAGACTACTGGCAACTTAGATCATTTCTCGGTGCTTTAATAGAATACGGTCAGGTTCAGAATGAGGCTGGAGCGTTTATGGCGAGATGAAATATCGAAGTGATATATACGCGCTCAAATTAGTATGCAGTTGTTTTCAAACGACATCGGAAGGCTTAACAACTAAGTCACACTATAAATGGAAGGACACGATCTACATATCTACCAACAGTAGTTGTTATTCTATTAAGTAAGCTTTAAAATCATAAACAGGATATTGCGCTCATGAACACCCTTTGGTTATTTTATACAATTAGGTTCGTTTTCACAGTTGTATCTGTTTTACAAAATGAGCAATATGGTGTAGCTTATTGACGATGCCTTTTGATATGAAAGTTGCCTGGTTCAAACTCGTTAAATTGTGTTGGTAACTTGCATCAATTTCCACATACTTAGTTAATGAGCACAGATAACGAATTAACTGACGAAAGAAACTAGACTTACTGAGTGTAAGTTTGCAAGTACAAGTTATTCAAATATCATGCCAAGCTTGAAGCTATATACTAACGTTAATATAATAATAATAATAATAAATGAGCATTTATATAGCGCAACATCATAACTTTACAATTATGATGCTCGATCTTTGCGCTTGACACATTTAAAATTAAAACACAGTTATACAAGCATTTACATCTACATTCATAGTCAGCAACGCTTAATTAAAAGCATACACCATCAAACATACATTACAAAAGATTCTTCCTCAAACTAAGTAATAAAAACATGAATAAAATAGGTAGTGAGAACAAGGAAATAACAGCTGAATACCCGTAATCAAACAGAATATGTAATCAACAATACTGAAAACAGCCCTAGATGGTTATATACATTATTACATTATCACTAAAACAACAAACACACTACATGTAGCCTACTGATGGACTGAGAAAACAAAATCAGGGGTTGTATTTCTTGAAGAGGTGCGTTTTAAGTGCTCGTTTGAATGCTTGGGGTGACTGAGAGTGGCGGATGTGAAAGGGGAGAGAATTCCATTGTGTGGGTGCGCAGAAAGTAAAAGTGCGTTGTCCGTATGTTTTGGTTTTGGTGTGTGGAATGGTGAGGATGCGACAGTCAGAAGGGGCACGGAGTTGTCTTGCTGGAGAATAGACGGTGAGGAGTTCAGAGAAGTAAGCAGGAGACGAGCCAGAAAAGAAGTTAAAGCAGAGGGTGGACAGTTTGTAGTCAATGCGGGCTTGAATAGGTAACCAGTGCAGTGTGTGAAGAAGTGGTGTTGCGTGATTTCGTTTTCGTGCTTTCAGAATGAGGCGTGCTGCCGAGTTTTGGACTTTTTGTAGTTTATGCAGGAGGTACAGAGGACAGCCAGAGAGAAGAGAGTTGCAGTAGTCAAGTTTAGAAAGAACAAAGGCACAGACAAGAGTGTTAGTTGTTTGAGAGGAGAGTGTGTGGCGAATGGTGCTGATCTTACGAAGCTCAAAATAAGCTGCTCTACAGACTAAAGATATGTTTGTTAAGGGTCATGTCAGATGAAAGGGTGAATCCAAGGTTTCTAGCTGATGGTGAGAAAAGAATGTCGGTGTTGCCTATTTGAACAGAAACAGGTTGGGGAGTGAGAAATGTAGTGTTCTTCTTTTTGCACAGTAAGACTTCAGTCTTATCATCATTCAGCTTAAGTTTGTTATCGACCATCCAAGATTTAACATCAGTGATGCATGTCTGAATGGTCTGGATGGCGGAATGTGTCTCTGCAGGGGGGACTGGGCTTATACAGCTGGGTGTCATCAGCAAAAGACTGATTTAAAACAGAATGGTTTTGAATCAGTGTGGAGAGGGGCTTAGTGTACATGATGAAAAGGATGGGACCGAGTATTGAACCTTGATTTGGCTGACAATAGAGAAAATGTAATTGATGCCCTGTAACAACATTTTATCAACTCAATGTAAGTTACGAAAATGTACAAAAATTCATTTCAACCTATCGTCTGTGTTGTTTCTATGTATAGGCGGCTTCCTTTGAAAAGACTGAATTGATTTGAATGGATGTATGCATGCTTGTTAAATACATCCTTTTTATAGATTTACTTAACAACTACAATCGTCCCGAGGAACGTGAATGCCATTATTTGCAATGTAAAATTGATAAAGGTGTGTTTGTTTCACTTTTTGATTTTCGCAATTATTCACACTATTTGTCATATGTGTCAACGTGAATAAAGAATTGTACATTTAAAAGACTTTAATGCACATTTCATAAACATCCAATCGTTCTGTTAATAAGTACATACGGAATTAAAAAGGACGCTTAAACGTTCACATGAATGTTCAAAGTGTAACTTCAATCGACATAATTTCCTGCTAAAATCGTGAGGATAAATGATGCAGCTTGTAAACACAGCTAGTTAGTGAATAATTCTGACATATAATTATATAGAAACGGAAGAGAGTTGCAGTAGTTTCCGTGTAAATTGGTCTAATTTACATCTATTGCAAAACCTATTCTCTCTTGTTTCAACATTATCTAACAGTACGCATGCACCCTTTGTAAAACTACATTGTTGGACTTCTGATCGGTGGGATGATTTTTTTCTTCCAATCATAACAGTCACTGATCTTATTTCTATCTTACAAATGAATAACTGTTCTGACAATACCTATAGTACTATTAAGTTACTGAACTTTCCACGTCAAGGTGCAGGGATCCCCTAGGGCTTTCAGGCATGCATCAGGCAGCTGCCCGTTTAAAAGAATACTAAGTTTCATTGACTTTGACGTAAGGATTCACAAACTGCAAATTGTGTACGAATTAATTTTGGTCTGTCACCTGGCAGGAACGATCGAGTCGCCCTCGACCAGGCTCACATCAAGACCCGCCCGCACGTGAACTAATCACGTCAACAGTCTACATGGAAGTCTATTAGAATTATTTCTAGTGTGGATACTTTATGTCAAGACATTGTGTGTGATTACGTAAGACAATTGTACAAGATGGCATGTGGATCCTTTTTGGCATACTGCACACACAACCTTCAGACCCAGAACGCAATCACGGAAAATGTTAATTACATTTTGACGGGAGATGCAAACTGACAAACCGCATAACGTTTCCCGAGGCTTTCGCTGGCAACACTAGATGTAAACTAATAAGAAGAATAATTAGGGTATTTATAGGGCGCAAATCCTAAAATAGTTCTAAGCGCCTTACAATCAATCTTAAATATAATATTGATATTAATAACAGCAACACTACACATAAGCGCCTTACAATAATTTATAAATCTTACATTATAATAATCTTAATAACAGCAGCAATACACATTTAAACAAGAGGCGAAGCCTTCAAGGCTCCCGTAAGAAATCAACAAACAGTAACATAACACAAACTCACTCACTCCGTAACACACACACACAAACACACACACACACACACACACACACACACACACACACACACACACACACACGCACACACACACACACAGTTAAAACTAACGCATCATATCAACTCCATGTATAATTTTCAAAAGAAGGCAAACAGATAAAATGACTAGGGTAATAGGTTAGGTACCTGCCATGTGGGCACTTTTTCCACTGCTGTCCTCAGTCCTATACTTTTCATCAAGACTTGTCACCATGCCGAGTAGATCTAAATTCGGAAGTCTTCATGTGGCTGAGGCATATATCTGACATAGCGTCGATCTTGTTGTAGGTTAACCTCCTTTCTGAAACAAATGGCAAAATGCGATTAGTTATGATGACTACAACCTACACAAATATAAACAGTGTTTTGAAACAGAATAGTCAGGTTATACAAGCCACTTTACCTATGCAGCATGGTAACCCTACAATATGCGAAACATGTCGACTGCAGCAGCCTGGTTCTTAAAATAATTCTGACGGTCAACACAGCCAGAAATGCCAACAAAGACAAGAAAGCTGTGGCAAGGTAAGCTTACCAAACGTTACATAGCGAATCATATGATAGTGCGTAAACAGCAAACAGTAGATCTACAATCAAAGAGAGGATCGAGTCTGGAATGAAACGCGATACAGATCTAGCATTCAAAAACTGTCTTTCACGTTCAAGGAAGTTGTTGCAAAGTACTTAAGACTTACTAAATTGTACAGACAAAACCATGACAGTGCATGTTTTGAATCTGAGGAAAAAATCGTGATCATTTTGACTTTGAGAACAGATTCATTCCGTTTCCTTATATCTGCATGTTCAAGTAAATGGTGGACAGTTTTTTTCGGGCAGAGTAAACTTAACTTGAGACTCTACTGCAAGTCTTGAAATTCACATAAATCGAACCACGAGCAAAGACATCCAAACATTACAGGCACTTTAGATCAACTCATTTCACTAGAGGTGACTGCCTAGCACTGTGTTTGACATCCGTGTCTGCTGAAATAAAAAGAAATTAAAACAAAACGGATTAACAGTAGGTGACACGTTATCAGAGTGGGAGACACTAGATCTGTCTCTGAACTTACCGGGATACGGCTGCAAGATCGACACTGACTGCCGCGCTTTCGACAGCTCTTCCTCGCGTGGACATTGGAAACACGCTGTGCAGATCAAATTGTAGGAAATCTCCCTTTGGTATCTTCTTTATTTACTTTTCTGGAGCTTAGAAACCGAACAACATGAAATCGTCTTCCCCGGCGAATCGGCGAGGTGAGAACTGGACCACAATCCTTCGCGCGACCCCTGACCTGATCTTGACACCTGACCTGCCGTCTACATGCCAAACACGACACAAATCAGTCAACTGCTTGTACCCCTTCAAAACCCACCACCACCCGTTTTCTTTGGATACACGCTTTAACTACACACATGCCGACACAATGTTGATCATTGCTTCAATAATTTGAAGATGGTGCTTGAAAATTAACCACGTGAAATGAGTATTTCGGTGTTTAGCCAAAAATGTTAAAGTTTCTACCACAGACATACACACATACATACATACGCACGCACGCACGCACAGACAGACAAAGTTTACCATCGCATAGGCTACACTTACGTGAGCCAAAAAACAAACACAAATTTAAATAAATGGAATGTGTAGTTATCTGCGGGATAGTTGTGTACAACTTTTGACTGTTTATATCGTAATCTGCGACAACAAGACACATCGCTGCTTCAACAATACTGTGATCCATGTGACCCTGTGACCCCTGCACTGTCCTTTAAAAAGTATTTGTCAAGAGGAAACAAAATATGTTGAACTTTAAACCGACAATGCTCAGTCAGTACTAATACTTCCCTGTGGTAAAACTATATACTTTAATCTTATCACCGATTGCACGATCCGCATCATGTTGTGAGGCCCGTTATTTTTGAAGAATGATTCAGGGAACAAAGTACGTCCCGAACACGAACCAAGCCATCTGAATAGGTATACGCTTGCACTGTTGCTTTGAGAGTACGGATCGTACATGTCCCATGCCGCCCCATTGAGGATGAAGACTGTAAATATCCTACACGAATTTCTTCTTCATTCGTTTTGTAGCCAAAGTCCACAAGGACAGTATTGCAGTATTGCCACTTTTGGGTTGAGGAGAGGTCAAACTATGCAGTGACGATCTAACACATAAAAGGGACGGGGCTGCTTATGTTTAGGTATCGTTCAATATGGGTTGTACACGACCCTCACGATCAGGGCGGTGTATTTTAAATTAAGTCAGTGTTTATCTGTGTGTGTGTGTGTGTGTGTGTGTGTGTGTGCGTTTGAGTGTGTGTGCGTTTGAGTGTGTGTGTGTGCGTGTGTGTGTGTGTGTGTGTGTGTGTTTGAGTGTGTGCGCGTGCACGCGCGCGCGTGTGTGTGTGTGCAAGCGCGCGCGTGTGTGTGCGTGCGCGTGTGTGCGTGTGTGTGATTAAAATAAAGTTTAACATTTA
>NC_090247.1:59447468-59467468 GCF_037325665.1 Littorina saxatilis
TGTACGTGCGTGCGCGCTCTGCATTGAGAACTACTCAACATATTTGATCTAACCTGATCATCCAGTGGGTCTTATCGGTTAGCCCTTCAATTCTCCTTTTCCTATTTAGATGGCAGCTTCGAAATCAAAACTTCACAACAAACACCTTCAGCAACTCTTCACTGTACCAATCCCGATTCTACCATTATCATCAAAGACGCCAGATTCACCAATGCCAGTGAGAAATACTGCAACAACAACTGCAAATCAATTACCGATAATCATCAAGAATGCAGAATCGAAGAAAATGGAACATGTTCCATACAGTTTTCGTCCAACGACGTGTGGCTTTTGTACCAGCAATGTAAGAACAGCGTCGGGACACCTTGCAATCTTGACGGGCTGACAGGACAGTTGTCCCAGACAGGACATTTCATCGTGACATACTATTGCGTGACAGGTATGTTTGTATGAATAATGTGTGTTTATTGAATATTATGTTAACATGCTCGTGTTTATTGGCTAGCTAGCAACTACAACATTTCAATCCGTCCATCGATCAATCAATCAATCAATTAACATATACAACTACATCTGTTGAATTTCGGTATGCGTCCAAATAGAAGGATGGCTTTATTACATGTAAAAACCTGTCTATATGTGAGATATCGCGTCGAATAGTCTACACGGGAGTGACTGTGCCCTTAAAACAATGAGTTTGTTTCAGACGTGCCTGTACGATCAACAACGTTCACTCGTCCCATCTTTTGCATTTCTTCTCGGATTCAACAGACAACCATCTTGAAAGATGCATATGTGAAGGGACGGTAGCAGATCCGTGTTCCTTAAAGGAAAATAACGAAACATTGAAGGCTCAGTATGTATATTTTCATCAGAATAACACCATCGGCATCAGATCTCAGACTGAGATAGAGCTAACACCAACAACAGACGGGCAAGGTAGCCTAGTGGTTAAGACGTCGGCCTCCATGTGGAAGGTTTGGGGTTGAATCCCAGCTGCGCCTGATTGAATGGAGATTGTTTTCGATCTCCAAGGTCAACGTATAATTATGCAGACCCGCTAGATCCATACACCCCCCTTGCGTAAAAACCCATGTCAAAGTTTGCTGGGTTACAGAAACACGAACATACACAGCATTCGCTTACAGCAGGGTATGACTACCTTCATGTCAGGGAAAAAACAGTCATACACATATAACCCCACTCGTGGACAATCTAGGATAACATCAACATCGTGCACGCATATGATGTGGTTGAAGTAACGATGACTATGACACAAATGATGGCAACAACTACATCCAAACAGGTACCATCATCATCTCTCTTCCACAGTCTCTAAAACCAACAGATGGAGGGACACAAACTACAGACTAGTAACAATCCGCTGTATTATCGTATCAGCCACATCACAAGCACACTCCCATACAGGAATAACAAATTATTACAAACTAAAACATTCATTCCCGTGTTAAGTTATTCAAACTGTATATGCCATTAAAGGCCCTTCACTTGGCTACCTGGCACACTTTTCGGATCAAAGATTTCTGTTATGAGTATCACGTGACCGCCGCCGAAGTAAGGGTACCCTCAAAATCGACCTGACAATAACGTCAGGTATCAATTAAACAATCGATACAAATTCAGAATAAGCGCAGCTTGACAACTTTTACACACGAGAAGAAAGACAAATCATTTATCTATCCAGAACAAGTTGTTTTTCTTGATTTTCTGATAATAACCCCAGTAAATGGACGTCTATGTTAAGTTTTCTTCCCTTTCAAGACCTGATTATATCAAATGTTGTGACCGGCACGCTTGGCCTAGTGGTAAGGCGTCCGCCCCGTGATCGGGAGGTCGTGGGTTCGAACCCCGGCCGGGTCATACCTAAGACTTTAAAATTGGCAATCTAGTGGCTACTCCGCCTGGCGTCTGGCATTATGGGGTTAGTGCTGGGACTGGTTGGTCCGGTGTCAGAATAATGTGACTGGGTGAGACATGAAGCCTGTGCTGCGACTTCTGTCAAATCAAATGTTGTGATGTCTTAAAAGGGGGTTCCAGTGTACGCTCTGGGTAACTAAGTTACTCTCTTGCGTCTCCAGGGAGGAAGGTAAATGTTTCCTGCACAACAACTATGATCTCCAACGCGTCTGTGTCACAGAGAAAGAGACAAATAGGGTATAGACATGTTTGCACAGAAAGAAATCCTACTGTCAGTCTCGGTACTGGGCGCTTGCCAGGTAGTTTACGGTAATAGCGGCCGAGCCAGCCAAAGCCAAGTGATTAAATACCACTATTTTTCACGAGGAACAGATTGTGCACAGGGTACAGTACCTAGTAAACGTTTACGCTATTTATTGTTCTTGTCGTGCAACGGAAAAAAATGCACAAGAGAGCAAAGACAGGAACGAAATGATTTCATAATATTGAACAATTTCAAAACGCAGACAAAGACATAATTTTCAACGTGTAGTATTTATAATAATGAGTAGAAAAATACCACTGATGCAGAACATGTATTATATTAATTCAGTAGCATTATATTGAGAGAATGGCATGTAATGTCTTAAACAGAAAAGGGAAGTATCCGCAATGTTACTACACAGATACTTATATGACTTCGTGAACTTCCTTCAAAAATCATAGCTTGAATAAACTTCACTTTATCTCGATAAAGTTGTCACACCTTTTTATAAAACTGATTATGTTGTGTTCTTTGTTTGTTATTCATGTTTTTGTCTGTTTGCAGTTGTGAAAATGCACATTTTTTAGAATCTTTATTGAATGCCCTGTCCCTTCACTAGTAATAAAACAGTTATTTTCCATTGCGCAGAACACACTGTTTGTCCTGTTCCATGCGTGGTGGGTTCCGGTGCGGGGTTTGTGGCTGTCGTTGTTGCAATCAACCTTGTCGTCTGTTTAGTCAGAAAGCGGTAAGTTGCATTGCTGAATGTCAGAGAGTATGAATGGGCTTGTCTTACTCAAGCAATGAAGTAATATACGTCAGTTAATTAGGAAGTTGTAGTACCCTTAGTTTGTACAGGCATCATTAACTTCCTCTACATCGAAAGCGTTCTTTGATTGTATCGATATAGCTGGCCATTGAAATTGTCTAACAGAAGCACTCCTTACGCACAAACGGGCACACACGCACACGCACACACGCACACGCACACACACACACACACACACACACACACACACACATCCACCCATCTACACCCCCTACAAACCAACACACACACACACCTACACACACATACACACACACACACACACACACACACACACACACACACATACACACACACCGTGTCCGACCATCTTCACACGTCAAATTGACAAGACTGTATTCTGTGAGCAGCAAACGTCCCTGTGCCAAAATGTGGAGCCAGCAAGAGCCACAGCGGGCATCACATAATGCTGAGACAGGCCACAACGAGCACTACTATTCGGAGGTTTTGCCAGGCAGCAATGAGGCTCAGTACATGGAGGTTTTGCCAGATGCTGAGCAAAGCTTCACAGAGGATTCCTTGGGCTACTTGGAACCCCGTATCAACGTCCTTGCCAGCAATTACGACACTGCGGATGTTGCCCGCAGCACGGATGTTCACGTCTATACCTCACTTCTATGATCTGGTGGATAGAAAGCGTATACATAATAGAACCAATCTTAATAATGAAAACACTTTTTGTTCTTCTTGTTCGTGTTCTATGTTCCTGTTCTACTTTCAGTCAATATTTGCTTGACTGTGATATGGCCGAAAACTTACTAGTTTCACTGAAAATGAAATCAGCATGATCACTTTCAATTCATTATGCCGACAGATTTCCAGATAGTAACCATACGTTTTATTTGAAAAACATATTTTTTTTAATTTGAACAAAATTAATCTCTAAGATGACGTCATATCTAGCTGTTTTGGCAAACAAATGAGGCCGCACTTTGGTGGCCTCATTTAAAACAAATTTGATTAAAACTTTGGTCAAACATTCTTTTGCTCAGTCCGGGCTATGGGAGTGCATTTCACCTCTGAAGCTTAAACATTCATTAATCAGTTTGTTCATACAAGTTGTCATTGCAATTTAATTTCACTATCACATATAAAAATGTGATTAGAATAAAAGAAAATCGATTTGGGGTATAAGAACCTTGATTACAATTTCTGCTGCGTTATTTATTTAAATGGTTCTTAGATGACCACGTCCGCTCTATCATGGATGTTTTTTGAGAGGTGGGACAGTATACAGTTGAATAAGAGGCCACGTGTACATTATCAGTATGTATATATTATATGTATATATATATATATATATATATATATATATATAAGTAATTTAGGGTTTCGAATGAGTCTTGTTCTATGTTAAAATAGTTTATACATTTATTGTACAGTTCACATAAAGTTGCCATGGTAATCTAATGTTTATTCGTCATTGAATTGATTAGGTTTGTCATATCTGTGGACAAAGAGTCTCCTACTGTTGTTGCGTTAACGGCCCTTTTCAACACATATTGCGAATAAGTATTTACAGTGTTGGAAAAGTGAGCATCGAGGTTAAAAGTGCCTATTAGAATTACTGTTTATGTACACAATATTTTTGTGTTGAATATTATTTGATATGTTTGTCAAAGGCATAAGTTGACCATTCTTGACCCGTCGCGATATAACCTCGAATGGTTGAAAACAACGTTAAACACCAAATAAAGTAAAGAAAGAAAGACCATTCTTGAAGACGAAATATTTTAAATATTCCGAGAGACCAAACGGGACGTACATTTATTGTTGCTAATCTTATTGTCCTCAAGGAAATTTGGGATGCTTTCAGTGGGGGAAGTGTGCAGCGACAGAGTCGTGCTGCCCATTATATTGGTCCTGAATGCGTGAATTCTTGTTTTTGTGTCAAGTCCCGAGAATTTTCGCTGTTAGATTTGTAGAGGTTACATGCCGAGTCTCAGTGATTATTAAAAATAATGGTCGAAGTTAGCGGATCATGAAAAATGCGAGCTTCAGCGAGCTTTTTCATGACCGCGAACTGAGACCATTATTTTTAATAATCACTGAGACGAGGTGTGTAACCTCTTTATTCCTCCTTTCTTCAGTTATTCAAAGAAAACAGGAGTTTTTGTGCGAAAGTTTGATCGAATCCGAATCACTCAACCAGTCAACCTGCGCAGGCGATCGATTAATGCGCGGTTGTATAGTTCCGTGCAAATCATTCCATTCTGTTAACACTTCTTGTCAGTTTCCCTGTTTTGGACTAAAATAAAGTACACAGATATGCTGTTATTCTGCTATGGCGGTAAAGGCAGATATTGTGTGTTCTGTTTATGTTTTGGTATTATCTTAGGATAATGTTCTTTCGTCAAATGGGACTAGCAGACGAACTTTTGCACCCGTGTTCCAACGTTAATTACTGTATGAAGTTCAGTTTTCTGGGGAAACTAGTGTATGAAACCGCTTTATGTTGTTTAAATTGATGAGATGTGTGCATTTGGTTGCGTGTGATCTGTTTATAAAATGAAATATTGTTGAAAACTGACCGTCGGATTGCAGTGTTGTCGAAGATACTGCGTTAAAAGAAGGGGAACTACTCTTGTCGCTAGAGTATGAGTTACTTGCCTTGGGAATTCGCTTGTGATGAACGGTTTGTGCACAGCAGATCTAGATTCAGAAAACAACCGAACTCATGGATTTTATATGGAGATTCATGTGTTCAGGCCTGTAGTTGTTAATTTAAATGCGGTATGTTTGTATTGTTTGCTCCAGAGATGTATACTTCGTACGTATAGAGCGTTCGGAACTTTTCAGTCGCAAAAGTAGTACCGAAACAGAACAGCTTCTCAACCCATTGCACTATCGAGGATTCAGGCTGTTGCTGGCTCGTTATTTGTTTGGTTGCTGGGTCATTATCGAAAAATAACTAGCTCTACAAGTTTACAGAGGTAAAGAAGCAGAGGGGGGAATAAGGATCTTTATCGTGCGCATGCGTGCAGACGGGATGTTTGGACACCTGTTAACAAAATCCTACACACAATTGACTCTTGGAAATAAATTCTTCGCCAAGACACTGACTCGAAGCCGCCCCGATAGTGACGAACTAAGAGCTCAGACTGACCTACGTCCTCACGTGTGCAAGTGGTGAGATAAGAGATGAGTTCAACTATGTGTTTGATTGCCAGGATACGAGCATAGTGCATGCATGACAACAAATCAAAGTATATAAGTGTCAGCATCTCCTAAAATGCATTACATATCAGGACTTTATGAATAACAATTCGTAAATTAGTTGTTAGTTTATTATGGACGTTTTTTGTGAACAAAATAGTTTTTTTCCTCTCAAACTTGTAATGATAGGTGTGGTTCCAACAATACTGAATATGTGGATATATATATAGTCATTGTTATTTTGTTTTTAGTTAGTCTTGATGGAAATGTTGATTTTTCCTCAGGTTGTTTGCTGTACCCGCGTGAATTATCAGTTTCTGTGTGTGAGGTTTTCTTTGTTTTTATGATTGTAAGCTCAAAAGCCACAAAAGACAACAGCCAAATATAAACCTTATTCAAATCTTGCTAAACAGATAGTTACTGATACTGTTGGTTTGAAATTTTACTCTCAAATAATCCATGTTAAAACCGGCACGGTTGGCATAGTGGTAAGGCGTCCGCCCCGTGATCGGGAGGTCGTGGGTTCGAACCCCGGCCGGGTCATACCTAAGACTTAAAAATTGGCAATCTAGTGGCTGCTCCGCCTGGCGTCTGGCATTATGGGGTTAGTGCTAGGACTGGTTGGTCCGGTGTCAGAACAATGTGACTGGGTGAGACATGAAGCCTGTGCTGCGACTTTTGTCTTGTGTGTGGCGCACGTTAAATGTCAAAGCAGCACCGCCCTGATATGGCCCTTCGTGGTCGGCTGGGCGTTAAGCAAACAAACAAACAAACAAAATCCATGTTAAATGTAACCACATTACCACTTTGTACATATATGTATCGATGTTATCCAATTTCATATATCTGATTGTGCTGTTTCCTTTTCTTATCTACATGTTAACTTTGTTTATAAACATGTACAGTTACATTAGACCTTCTTAGAGTCGAGAGCTTGAATAACACCAAAAAATTTGTTTACGCCGTTACTATTGATAATAAAGACTTAGACTCATTTTGTCTTCTCGCATTACCCCTTTTATCTATCTTTTTCTATCTTGATATATCTTTGTGTCTCCGGGCCTTTCTGTCTTTCTCTTCATCTATCTTTTTCTTCATCTATCTCTAGGTTTATCTGACTGTCTATGTATCTTTATATACCTGTCTTTCCATCCAATCACCCATACCTCCAACCATTATCTCTATCCATCCATCCATCCATCCATCCATCCATCTATCCATCCATCTATCTATTTATCTATGTATCTTTTTTATCTAGTTATCGATCAATCGTATTTATCTATATATTTCTCTATCTATCTTTCTATCTATTTCATCCATAAATCTGTCTATCTGTTAATTTATCTATCGTTTTAAATAATATTGATAACTACACGAAGACATTCTGACAAATTCTGCCTACAAAACGAATATATTATTTATGCTTTGTTTTCCCTTTCAAGAATTAACCAAGCAACCTTAAATAACGTGAACCATAACTTCAAGGCATACGTTCCCGTTAAAAAGATCCAGCCCTTCATCTCATATGTGGACAGGCTTTAATATCATAGAGATAACACCGTCACTCCACAGGGACATATACCAAGAATCAACAGCGTGAGTGGTTTCTGTGAAGAGCGTGCACTTTGTTATAATTAATTTCTAAATTTCTAGTGGCATTCTGTCAAATGAACTCATTAATAATACTCACCATGCACACGAAGCCGTCAGGATGTTTTTTTAAATTTTTATTTAAATTTTTTTTTTACAAGGAGCAGTCAGGATGTTGAATGTTGGTACATGCCCAATTACAGTGGCGTTCTCATTCCATTAAAAAAGAACTGGTAAGATCTGAGATGATGAGCAGACATATTTTGAATGCAAGGAATGCGCCTTTAACTAACACTGCTCATGCACAGTGCACAGGATGTCATTTCACACATTACAAGGATGAGAATGCGGGAAAAACCAGAAGAAGCGAGGTGTTTCCTCCGCCACTTACAACCGAATGGGTTTATCCTGTTGCCATTATATTTTCGAGGGCGTTTCGTCTTTCTTGATGATTAACTTTTTATTTTTCTTTTGGGTGGTTAGAGTTTCTTTTGGGGGGCTTGTTTGTGTGTGTGTGTGTGTGTGTGTGTGTGTGTGTGTGTGTGTGTGTGTGTGTGTGTGTATGTGTGTGTGTTTGAGTGTGTGTGCTTGTGTGTGAGTGTGTGAGTGTGTTTGCTTGCGTGGGTGTGTGTTGGCGTGTGGGTGTGCCTGTTTATGTTTAATTATGTGCGCGTTCGTGTTAACACCCATACATACACGCATTCATGCCCGCCCGCACGCACACGGACACCGCTCCTTATACCCGAGTCACACAGAGACGCCGCTTCTACTACGCTGCAAAAGTGTCCAAGAGCGTGGCCAATCGTGGGCCAAACGTGGGAGGATCTCCATGAGCGTGGTTTGGTCGGGGTGGGATCTGCTAGGTTGCGAAATTGCGCGCTCTCCCTACGTTTATTTTGAACTGCACAAAACAAGCGTAGCCGGGTCGTGGTGCAGTATATAGTTGTGATGTAGCTTTTTTTTGTATAGCCCCCGTCTCACAGCTCTACCATTTTTACGACCATGACTATCACTCCGATCTGAAAAAGTTATCAAGGGCTCGCCGTCACAATCCAGCACATGGCAAATAAAATTTAAAAAAACTACATCACGACTGTACACGACTACGCTTGTTTTGTGCAGTTCAACATAAGTGTGTGTGTGTGCGTGTGTGTGTGTGATTAAAATACAGTTTAACATTTAATTTCCTCGCCCGCTTGCTTTACATTTCAACACGCGAACAATGTGAGAAGTCATTTAATTTCTGCACCAATGGGAAGCAATTCCATTCGTTTTGCGTGATGACCCCTATTGTTTCACATCACGCGCAGAGGATTATTCAGTAAAACACCTACGCTCGAAAAAGAAGTAGTCTCTCCCTTTCTCAATCACTGTTGGTTGTTTACGAACTGAGGCAGTCATGTACTTTCGTTTGATCCTTTTTGCTTTGGGAACCATTTTTCTACTGTGCCGAACATGTTCAGGTGTGTATATAAAAAGAAAAAGAAAACACGTTTATGTTTTGTATTTTAAAATATGTGACCCTCCACCACGACATGAGTCGCATGTCACCTTTGCATGATTTTCATATTTTTACATTTTCATAAAGAGTGTTTTATGCTCAGTCTATCCAGTGGTGAAAACCGTTTTAGAAAAGAACAAAAACTGTTTGAGTTATAAGCCTGTGACTAAGGTGACCCTCACACTGTTACCAGACACTCCCCGGACTTATAGCGCAGAACCGCGCGAGGTGACATGCGACTCATTTTGTGGTGGAGGGTCACATATTTTGTTGCTTTATTTTTGTTTCTTTCTTCTGCTATCTGTTCTCGTTTTTGTTTGTATGAATAAGGCTAACCAACGGTTTGTTGATTTGGATATACAGTACTGGAACGTACTGTTAGGTTTCTCTGGTCAGTTTGTGTTCTTTTTAACTCTTGCTTACGAAGGAATTCTGAGTTTTAAGATCTATGGATATGTAATCAAATGCTGCCTATTACATTTTATTGGTATTTTTGGTCTTTTTGTGTGTATGCGTTCACTGTGTTTCGAGTATGTGAGCTGTGTGAAAATAATGAACTTGATTAAAAAGATGTCATAATCTGTTTGCTTTTTCCATTTGATGATTAAGGTGTAATATAAGCTGTCCTTGAATAGGTATGAATCACTACATAGATTGTCTAATTTATTCTAAATGAATGAATATAAATTGCGTTGGTTAGGTTCGAGAAATTTGAAAGTTTCTTTTGTCGACATTTTTGGATGTTTTTTTTTTTTTTTACTGGTACAAAGAAACGTTCATTTTTATTTCAGTTCCTCCTATTTTAACAGTTCTCTACACATTCTATTACATACATCTATTTAATTTGTTTCTATTTGTTTTGATGCACGAGCTATATTGAGGATTTGTTATTGTTTTTATCATCTTTTCTTTTACGTTTTTTCATCGTCAATCATGCATGATAGTTGTCTGTTTTCGTTGACTCTGTTCTGCTAGGTGCTTTTCTATTTCCTGTTGTGTTTCTGTCAGCAAAGTTCTGTTTAGCTTCAACGCCATAAGGGTTAACAGCAAAAGAAAAACCTTGCCAATTATTGTGAGTTTAGGTAAAACCCGTTTAATGGGTTGTTGTTCAGGCAGATGATTCATTATCTCTTATTGGTGAAAACGACGACGACAACGACGATGCTGATGATGATGGTGACGATGCTGCTGCTGCTACTGCTGCTGCTGATGATGATGACCACTACGACAACGACGACGACGATGATGATGATGATGATGATGTTGATGATTATGATGACCTTTAATAATGACTACAAAGATGACGAAGAAAGTGACGATAATAACGAACGGATTGGGAACGGTTTCTTAAATCTAATATTATTTGTTGAAACGTTTAAATCATTATTTCTTCCCTGTTTGTCTTCAGACGCCCAAAACCATTGTGGAGTTCAAAGCACACCAGTCGTAGAAACCTTACACGACGCTTGTGGCAAAAGTCACCAGTTACAGATCACGGATGCTTACATTTGCCAAGAAAAGTATTTACGGAGATGTGATAGAGATTGCAAACCAAGAGCGAAAACAGACCATGAAGCTCTGTGTTCCCCTTACAAGTGTACTTCCGGGCCTCGGTGTAAGGCTCGACTGAACTTCACTGAACTGAACGAATTTTACGACGCTGCTGACAGAGGCAAGCCCAGTTTAAGGGTGTTCGACAAGCAGTTCAGAAATCGCAGCGGTGACTACTATGTGTCGTATACCTGTGCAGATGGTAAGCGAAGGCATATTAGAGCATATTTAATTAACTTGGTAAAAATGCATACAAGAACATGGACAATAAAATATTATTAAATTCATTGAACGTACCTAATTAAAGGAATTAGTTTTGAATCACATTTGCAGATCGGTGTGAAATCTTATTCAAACCTTACGTTCTTAAAAAGGTTGACATTTCCTCGCACATTTCCCATTGTTCGAAGATGTCGGTCACCCGAATTAAAGTACCCTTAAAACAACAAGGTTCCAATTTCAATTATGAAGCAACATTTGGTGAAGTAACAGAAACTTACCTCAATGGTAATATATTCATGTATCGTATTTCTTTGGTTTTTATCTAAACTTTCAATACACATTTTGTCTTTATTACTTTGTTTTACAGGAACCAGGCCAGCAGCAATCAACCCATGTCGAAGTCTCACAGTGATCAATCCAGCAGTGTCTTTTCGCTCGATTCTTGTGATTCCTGATAAACGATCAGAAGCTTGTGTCAAAACTTGCACGTTACAGCCGACAATGGAGCAAGTCGAACTGCAGTACCACGTTCTTCTCAAGGAAAATACGAATACAGAGTCTAACTTCCTGGAAATGAAGGCTGTTCACAACAATGGACTTGCCACGGAATGGAAGAGACTGGACAATTCTTATTTTAATGCTGGCCTGACGTATCTCAATGTACGCGAGATGAAAGTCCGTTTCCATGTTGCTGATGTAGCGAGAGTCACGCGACTTTGGCTGTCCATGAAAGGTAACGTGTAAATGTGCACAAGGAAGTTTCTCTTGGTAAGATACCTGACCTTTTTCTTAAAGATGAGTTATCGTCTAACTTGCTGTAAGTTAGTAATCGCCTCCGAAAACCATCATTCTGATATTTCAGAAAAGATGATGTAGTTTTTTTTAAATCGAACATGGAGGACCTTAATTTGCTTGTTTGTTTGGTGCAATACATTAGTTTAATTGTACTTATCCAAATGTCCGATTTTCACTTGCGTCTGCACAAAATATAGCTATAAAACATAATTATACAATATACTGTTAATATGATTAAGACTTTCGTTTAAGCTCATGATGCATCGCAACAAGCGACAGACATTTTGTTATGACCATCTGCATAAAAAACCCAAGAGAGGTTGTAGTTTATAGATCATTTAGTAGTAGACAAAGACAAAGCTAAACATTCATTATAACTTTGACCGACCGATTTTATATGTGGAAAAATAATGATGATTGCAATTTTTACAATTGCTTTTATTTTATTTGGTACGTTCTTTGCCTTTGAATTATGATACTTGTACTAGTTATTTTTTTTAATTTTCAGGAGGAACACAGTTCAGCTTGTCGTGTACAGACGAGGATACGAATCCAGGGACAACGGACACGAGTCAATCGGACCAGGAACAGCAGGAAAACAACGACGGACATAGTGAGTTTCGTTAACATGTCATAACGCCCGTTTTACAATGAAACCCCCCTTTGAAAACCTCCACAAATCTGATAAAAAAAAGCAGGTCATTAAATGGAAAGAGTGTTAAAATGGGGGTACATTTACAGAGGTTGAGAACAGAAAGTCTGAAGAAAAAAACAGGGTCTTAAAAGGGAGGAAGTCTTAAATCGGGTAGTCTCAAAAGGGGGTTCCCCTGTAGTTGTAGCTAGTGTACTACATATTCTGAAATGAGGATTGAGTTAAGAAGACAATTCACAAAAATAGTGTTTTACATACAAGTTATGGTGTGTGTCTTAACACTTTAAAACAGTTGTGTTGTGTTTAGCTTCCGGAAAGGGTGCAGGAAGTAGGGAAACAATTATGTAGAGATAGTTTCGCAGACATTTCATGGCGCTTATCTTGATAGAAGTAGTATTGTGTCAAAGTTTCCGGAAAGAGGCCTGGGTTCAGAAAGCAATGCAGGAAACGTGGCGAGTTTTGCTGACTTGGACGGGCGCAGTGGCGTAGTGGATAAGACATCGGCCTCCTAATCGGAAGGTCGTGAGTTCAAATCCCGGCTGCGGTCGCCTGGTGGGTGAAGGGTGGAGATTGTTCCGATCTCCCAGGTTAATTTATGTGCAGACCTTGTAGTGCCTTATCCCCCTCTGTGTGCACACGCAAGCACAAGACAAAGTGCGCACGGAAAAGATCCTGTAATCGATGCCAGAGTTCGGTTAGTTATAGAAACACGAAAATACTCAGCATGCTTCCCCCGAAATCGGTGTATGCTGCCTGAATGGTGGGGTAAAACGGTCATACACGTGAAAAACATGAGTGCACGTGGGAGTTTCATCCCATGAACGAAGAAGAAGAGGAGAAGAAGAAGCTGACTTGGTGATATCTTAGAGATAATCTTAGTATTGTATAACAGTTGTAATGCGTTTAGTTTCCGAAAAGGGGAATGGTCGAAGGAAACAATTGTGAAGAAAGTGATGGGTTTAGCAGATATGTCATGGCGACTGTCTTGATAAAAGTTGTTGTGTGTTAAGCTTCCGGAAAGCATGCAGGCATCGGTTAAAAGCACAGTCCTTACCGGGAAAACCGTCTCGTTTACCATCTGGAAAGAGATAATGCTTTATGTCCTACAGGCTAAATATTTTGCCTCTTAAGGACAAGATATGGGTCATATGATTCGAGTGTTACGCTCTCACGGCTTTTGACAAGTGTATGCGTGTTTAGGTGGTATCAGCCATTATGCACTTATGGCAGAATGACCGAGATCTTTTACGTGCCATTGTGGTGACACGGGCGTGGGACATGGCTTCCGTCTCTGGGTCTGCACATACAGTTTACCCGTGTCCGTCCCGGCCCGAAGTCGAACCTGCGACCTTCCGATCACAAGTCCAGTGCTCTACCAACTGAGCTACCGGGCCTCCGTTAACCATCTCAGATCCGCCCAGGTTTTTAAATCGGACAAGGCCATCTCTCAACTTTGACACATACCAAGCATCAGCAACCTGACAAGGTCGTGTGCAGAGCCAGAGTGAGAGTTTGTGGATGGGTTAATTTTGCAGTTTGGTGCAAATGTCAGTTAAGACAAATTCATTGAAAAAATGTCCAATTCTACACAAACACAGCCCGGGTTGTCGATTGGTTGTATATGTACTAGTACAAGGAATGCCTTATTCTATTAAACGAAGGAGTGTACAAAGTCGACACAGTTTTGTATTGGTACCCAGACAACAGACTGTCGTGGGCCCAACGACGATTTGGGTTGGCAGATCAACGATGATGATGATGATCGTGGTTGGCCATATGGAGGGTCAACCTAGTTCTTTGACGATGCCGATGATCGGCACATCTTGGTTGGCCCGCCGATGGGCCAACCTTGACGCCAGACGAACATCGGCACATCGTGGTCCGCCCGCCGATGGGCCAACCTTGACGCTAGACGATGACGTAAAAAGAGTCACGCGAGACAAGAAAAGTATATCTTGGTACCGAAGACCTTTACAGGTGACGTAATTCTCACGAGTCGATGACCGCATCTGCGGGGGCATGACCTCATGTCCTTTCCACCTCAGCACTTCGGATATTTTTTTTTATTTTTGGTTGTGTGTGGTGCCTAAGGTTTTTTTTGTTGGTCAATGATACTTGTTATTAAATATACGATTTAAAAAAAAATGCGATTCGCTCTTTGAGCACACGTAAAGACGTTTCCCTGTTAGAAAATTGCGAAAAAGCTTTAAAAACTCTTCCGTGAAACAGACTATAGCTGCTTTTGTGGCATCCGTGGCTGAAAAAAAACATATTACGTCATTCATCGGCACACGATCGGGAGAGAGGCGGGCAAAACACATTACATATAACATAATTACGTCATCGTCGGTAGAGAAGCGTGGGAACATCGATCATGGTCGGGCTTTTAGAACATATCACGTCATTCGTCGACAGATGATCGGCACATGATCGAGAGAGAGAGGCGCGGGCAAAAGCATAATATGTCATTCATCGGCAGAGAAGCGGGGGAACACCGATCATGGTCGGGCTTTTAGAACATATCACGTCATTCATCGGCAGAGAATCGGGGGAACACCGATCATGGTCGGGCTTTTAGAACATAGCACGTCATTTATCGGCAGAGAATCGGGGGAACACCGATCATGGTCGGGCTTTTAGAACATAACACGTCATTCATCGGCAGAGAATCGGGGGAACACCGATCATGGTCGGGCTTTTAGAACATAACACGTCATTCGTCGGCAGAGAATCAGGGGAAAGTTGGCATCGAAACGATGCCAACGTTGGCCCAACCTAGATACGATGAGCAGGCCGCCTCGACGCCGAGTCGGCTGTCTAGGTTGGCCCGCTCTAGGGCCAACCACATCATGGTGTCGGGGTAATACGCCTGCGATCTTTCTCTTCCGTGCATGTCTTCTAGGTTTTCTTTTGTGCTTTACATCAACGTTTTTGTTTCTTTTCCTGCTTTCTCTGATAATGTTCAAAATAGGTTGTATTTAATATTCTCTCATTCTTCTGGTGTTTATTTTATGAACTTACTTTTCTTTTCAACCCACTTGCAAATGTTCGGGAAATAAACTAACAGTCCAATCTTTGTTCACAGGTGTTGTTCCTATCTACGTTTACATCGTACCGTCTACAGTCATGATCAGCGTTCTCGTGGCGTTAACGGTATTTCTTATCGTCCGGAAAAGACGGTTTGTGTAATTGAATAGTCTGTGCACGCTAACGCGTGTGTGTGTGTGTGTGTGTGTGTGTGTGTGTGTGTGTGTGTGTGTGTGTGTGTGTGTGTGCGTGCGTACGTACGTACGTGTGTGAGAGCATTGGTCCCTCAAACTGCACTATTTGTTTTTGTTATAACTGTTCTTGTGAAAACATGTATCTTTGTTATTTATTTAGACAGAGTGTTTAAATGTGCATTTAATTTTGTATTCTTCAATTTTTCCTCAATAGCCAAAAGATGCCAAACCACATACCAAACTGCATTAATTGTTATTGTTTTATCTGTTCTTGTTGAAATATCTAACTTCTGTCCTTTTTCTTGGGCAGACATTAAAATATGCACTTAATTGATTTGTTCCCCTTAGCTCCTATAGACGCCAGATCAAAAACCAGCATACCAATTCAGCACCAGAGATGCCTGTTGAACCTGAACTCAAACAGAACAACCCACTACCACCTCGACTTGGTCCGCTTCCGCCAATACCCACCACAATGCACGCCGCTCCAAGCCCTAAACTCCACAAGAAAAGGAAACGCCACCACACCACCTCCTGGCGTCGTGAAGCCGCAAAGCCAAACCAGATGGACAACCTCATTTACCTCGATTCCCGAGGCTTAGACCAACTAAAAGTGATGGAGGATGACAGACACGCTGGTGCCAAATTGAACTTCCACCACCAAGAAATGGCATATCTCAAGAACCCTGATCCTCAAGCTAAACTCAACCCAAAGGAGATCAAAGGTAATAGGTATGCTGACACAAGATATCAACTTAACCCCAGGGATATGAAGCGAAACGCACAATCTAAAGTCAATCCCAGAGATGTGGACAGTGACATATACTCTGACGCACGATCTGAAATCAACCCAATGCATATGGAGACCGACATGTACCCTGACGCGCAATCCACATTCAACCCCCAACCTGTCGCTGAACCAAGAAAGATGAAAACTCCCAAGCACCGAGGCTGCACACAACATGCCATCAAGTCCAAACACGCCGGAAATCACGAAGCTCAACGACTTCCGGTCTCAGCTTCACCAACCGGAAGTGACGACGGGGAATACGTCAGACTCGCTTCGAACACCAAGACTGCGAAAGAAGTAAAGGGAGGCCACTCCTACGACCGTACCCTGACTGCGGCGCTGGACGTTTCAACCGGCTACAACATCGCTTCAAGAAACCCGAAGGACAAGCGATTTGTCATCGATAACGTGTATGATAGAACGAAATGAGTAATGAGAGAGAGAGAGAGACAGATAGAGATAGAGAGAGAGAGAGAGAGCGTGTGTGTATGTGTGTGTGTGTGTGTGTGTGTGTGTGTGTGTGTGTGTGTGTGTGTGTGTGTGTGTGTGTGAGAGCGCATGTTTGTGTGTGATTGTGTATGTAACGATTCCAAGGAACTACCAACAAGATGTGTATAAAATGTAACGTGGATTCTTCCAGATAATATCTCCAAATGTGTGTTCGTATTATTTTTGTTTCTCGATAAGTGTCTTTGATGACGTAATATCCATTTGCAAAGTTGAGGCCGCACTGTATTGGTCCCTGTTTTAAAACAATTAGCTTGAGTGTTGTTGTTTTTTGTCAAACAATATTTGACCCGATCTGGACTATGGAATTTGCTTTCGGCTTGGACATTCACAAATGAATTAATACATGCATGTTGATTATTGTTTTAAATGGAATTGTAATTTTTTTTAAATATTTAAAGCTGGTTACATTGTCTTCTTTATAATTTCCTGAATCCTAAAAAAATACAGATTTGTCAAGTTTTCTGTGGAAATTTGCTCTGAATCAAAACCAATCTGTGTATGCAAATACGTTTTTTTATTTGTTAATTGATTTAGCCTGCTTCGACAAGACCTGGGCGATCCGCCTCGGTTTACGGGTTTCGGCTAGCTAGGCATAAGTGTGTGTGTGTGTGTGTGTGTGTGTGTGTGTGTGTGTGTGTGTGTGTGTGTGTGTGTGTGTGTGTGTGCGAGCATACCCACTTCTGTGTAGACTGAGATGATGACAGGCTTCGTGATTTTAGTGTAATCATGTAGTTTCAGGTTGACAGATTGGCTTAGTGTTTTGATATTGCTTAACGTTTAATTTTTTTTTATGCATAGTTATTTAAACTTATCAATACCATGTTTAAGCCCGTGTGTCACAGTACATGATGGCATTAAAACGTAAAAGAATGAAAAGCCAAACAAAACATCTGTTCATATGTTTGCAGGTTTTTCAGAGTGACAGTGCAAACGTGGGGGGGGGGGGGGGGGCATGTGCGTTCGTGCGTTTGTGTTTGCGTGAATGTGTGTGTGTGTGTGTGTGTGTGTGTGTGTGTGTGTGTGTGTGTGTGTGTGTGTGTGTGTGTGTGTGCGTGTGTACATGTGCTTTTATTCGATGTATCACACTTAGAAGCTCTAATTGTTTTTCAAGAGTACACACACACACACACACACACACACACACACACACACACACACACACACACACACACACATACACACACAGACACACGCAACCACACACGCACACAAACACATAAACACACATATATATAATATTATATACACGCGCGCAATCTCATGCTACACGTTTAACACAATCTAGCCTGCATAGTTGTTTAAACCTTTCAATAACATGTACAAACCCAGGTGTCACTGCATATGGTGATATTAAACACATTTTGATAATGAAAGGTCAATAAATTACACGAAATAGGTCAATTACAACAACAACAAACACAAACTAAAATTATAACAAGACAAAACTCTTTACAATGATCAACCATACTTAATTAACTCGCCTCGTGACAAGGTGCATGTCATAAAATCTTTCATACCTTGACATTATCGAAAATATCCTTCTATCCCCCCGTGCCACTGCAATGTTCTATCATGACCCAGAAGCACCTCAAGTCATCCAGCGTGAACTGAAAAAGGAAACACACCTTCGTCGGTTCTGGATAGCCATAGCGGTTGAAGGGGCAACAACAACAATCGACCAACCTTGGGTTAGCCAATGTTCCGTTAACGCAAACACACTTGCGCATAGTATAATACGATCGCATTTATACATTTGTTAATTCAAGACTCAAGACTCAAACGTTTACTGTCCTTATAAAAAGAAGGAACATTGCCATACAGTACGTGTCAGGCGATCACAGACATAAAATACATCACATTTATTACGAATTTAAAAGACAGCATAAACCAACTTCTGAAGTTACGAAAATATAAGCACACAAAAAAAAAGCATAGATATAAAAGACTTTATTATCGACCATGATAAATTTGGTAAACAGTAAGAAATATGCTTAGAAAATATATACACGTAGTGCTTGTATATCTTAATAACACTCCTTCCCGTTAAAACAATTATCTTACAATGCTTTGCAGGCGTTTTGCGTGGGATAATAAAACCCGTCCACAAAGACACATACCAAATTTCAAGATACTAACAGCTTTCTGTACAGACTGATACATGTGTAGAGCAATTAACTTGACAGAAAGCCACTATTGTCCCTTAAAATATAATTATTTAAAACAAATCCAAGCCTGCTCAAAGATCAGTAAGGAAGTTAATTTATGGTATGCAACCAAGTGAAGGAATGGTCTTGTCCCACGTAAAAGCCTGCCATGCCAATGTCTGGGAGGTTGAGTCACACTGTTTACACGTAAAGAACTGTGCCTTTAAGGGCCAACTTCGGTGCGCGGCAGATGTAGCTCTAGTTTCTCGTGCTGGCAAAGCAAAATGTAGCTCTGTGGCCTTCTACTATAACAAGGCTTGGTCTCCCTGAGACGGATGTTTGGCTTTAAGTAGGTCTGCGATTTATTTTCATATAAACGTGAAACGGAAACGTTACTGGTACATACTGAGTATCAGTTGCTCAATCGTGACAAATGCTTGATTCAGCTTTGGAAAAACACACAAACAAAATGAATAAAGTGCACGCGTGTCATGATATTGTTCATATCTGTGAGTCAAAAATACAACCAGACAATAACGCCCGCGGCACAGAATTGTACAACCTTGAAGCCTGTAGACAGCAGGAAGTACAAAATTAGCGAGCGCTTTTGTTCACATACTCTCATTTCTCAAGACTGTCTCACAACCATTGTTGAGTATTCCAAGCGCTTACATCCAATGCTATTGGGTTCCTTGGGAAACGCTTGAACGTCATCTGTTTCTGATTTAAAAAAGAAAAAAGGTTTACACGATTTATATCCGAAGTCGCGTAATAGGACAGATCAAAATAGGGATAGGATTAACCATAAACAGAAATATCCGGTATTTTACAGGTAAAATCAACCAAATATGGAACGC
>NC_090247.1:59472468-59482468 GCF_037325665.1 Littorina saxatilis
TACATTATTTTTGTGAAAGGCACTGTGGAGCCTGGAGGAATAGTCTTAATCAATCAATCAATCAATCAATCAATCAATCAATCAATCAATGACTGACTGACTGAATGAATGAATGAATGTAATGAATGAATCAATCAATCAATCAATCAAGCAAGCAAGCAAGCAAGTAAGCAATCAATAAAGCAATCATCCAACCAACCAATCAATCAATTAATCATCTAATCAATCAATCAATTAATCAGTCAATCAATCCATCAATAAATCAATCAATCAATCGATCAATGAAAAAATCTATAATTTCAATCCATCCATCGATCAATCAATCAATCAATTAATTAACATATACAAATACATCTGTTGAATGTCGGTATGCGTCTGAATGGAAGGATGGCTTTATGACAGGTTTTTTCATGTGATAAAGCCATATAGATATTTAAGATATTGAATAGAATAGTTAACACGGGAATGACAGTGCCCTTAAAACAGTTCTTTTCTTTTAGACGTGCCTGTTGACCCCTGTGCGATCAACAACGGCCACTCGTCCCATCTTTTGCATTTCTTCTCGGATTCAACAGACAGCCATCTTGAAAGATGCATATGTGAAGGGACGTTAGCAGGTCCGCGTTCCTTAAAGGAAAATATTTTTATTTATTTATTTATTTACGAGGATTTATATCGCGCACGTATCTCACCACACAAGGCGACTCAAGGCGCATGTTACCTATTAATGCCGTGTGAGATGGAATTTTTTACACAATATATCACGCATTCACATCGGCCAGTAGATCGACTGCCTTTAGGCGCTGCATCCACCTTTCACGGCCTATTATTCCAGGTCACACGGGTATTTTGGTGGACATTTTTATCTACGCCTATACAATTTTGCCAGGAAAGACTCTTTTGTCAATCGTGGGATCTTTAACGTGCACACCCCAATGTAGATAGAATAACGAAACATTGAAGGCTCAGTATGTATATTTTCATCAGAATAAAACCGTCACATCTAACACTGATTTGTCCAAGAGTTCAAGCAATGACAGAGGGTTGCTGCTTGCCCGAACATTCCCTGCTGTCACGGATGTAAGACTGACAGAAGAATCGCCGTTGTTTCGAGTCTCTGCAAGAATTAATCAGCCTGGGCTTTTTTGGTTTCATTTTGGTAAGTAGAACATTTGAACAGTGCAGTATTGCTATTCTCGAGGTACGTGTGTGTGTGTGTGTGTGTGTGTGTGTGCGTGTGTGTGTGTGTGTGTGTGTGTGTGTGTGTGAGGGAGTGTGTGTGTGTGTGTGTGTGTGTCTGTCTGTGTGTGTGTGTGTGTGTGTGTGTGTGTGTGTGTGTGACACTACATATTTTACAATACCTTTAATCTTTGGCACTCTATCAGAATCATTATCCTTTTCCTTATCCTCTCTCCCTAGTCTCTTTGTTAATTTTTGCGTCTTTTTCATTCATGTTTTCTAAAGTAGTTTTTCAAATCCTATCTTCCATGTCTTCGTTCCTCAATTCCTATGTATTACTTTATTTCTCCGTTCCTTTGTTTCGTCCTGCCTTTACCTTTCACTCATTCTTTCTTTGATTCTGTATTCCGTCCTTCTATCAATCCCTCCTTTCTTTCTTTGTAAATGTTGTTGTTCACCGTTTAATACAATACATACATCAATTAAGGGAGGAACGTGAGTCTAACCTGTTCGACCAAACCTGCATCCCAAGAGATTTCAACTCCTGCTCAATCCACGATGACCTTGAGAGACACCACGTCCTGCACAATAGCAAAGGCTGAAGACGGTGAGTGTTTTAGGGTATTAATAATAATAATAATAATAAATGAGCATTTATATAGCGCAACATCATAACTTTACAATTATGCTCTTTGCGCTCGACACATTTAAAATTAAAACACAGTTATACAAGCATTTACATCTACATTCATAGTCAACAACGCTTAATTAAAAGCATACACCATCAAACATACATTACAAAAGATTCTTCCACTAAGTAATAAAAACATGAATAAAATAGGTTGTGAAAACAAGGAACACAGCTGCATACCCTTAATCAAACAGAACATGTTATCAACAATACTGAAAACAGCCCTAGATGTTTATATATTAACACATTATTGTCATGGCAAACACAATGTTTTTCTTGAAGAAAATCAAATTTCGAAATGCAACTAAAAACAAACTAGAAAAATGGTAGAGCCGCGAAAATCATGTACCGACGGGCACAGTGGCCTGGTGGTTAACATGTCGGCCTTCCGTGTGGAAGGTTCGGGGTCGAATCCTTGCTGCGCCTGATTAAATGGAAATTGTTTTCGATCTCCCAGGTCAACGTATGTGCAGACCTGCTAGATCCATACATCGCCCCCAACCTCTTCCCCCTCCCCCCTTTGCGAAAAAACACAAGTGTGGAGACGATAATGTAATTACTCCATGTCAAGTTTCGGTGGGTTCAAGAAACACGAACATACGCAGCATTCGCTAACAACGGAGTATGACTACCTTCATGTCATGGAAGAAAACATACACATAAAACCCCACTCGTGAAAAATCCAGGAAGACATCTACAACGAGCTACGCATATAATATGGTGAGCTTGAAGTAACGATGACTATGACACAAATGATGGCAACAACAACACAACAACCGGTACCATCATCACCTTCTCTTCCACAGTCTCTATAACCAACAGATGGAGGGACACAAAATCCCCCCGCGGGTTAGGGGGAAGAATTTACCCGATGCTCCCCAGCATGTCGTAAGAGGCGACTAACGGATTCTGTTTCTCCTTTTACCCTTGTTAAGTGTTTCTTGTATAGAATTATAGTCAATTTTTGTAAAGATTTTTGTCAAGCTGTATGTAAGAAATGTTAAGTCCTTTGTACTGGAAACTTGCATTCTCCCAGTAAGGTAATAATATTATATTGTACTACGTTGCAAGCCCCTGGAGCAAGTTTTTGATTAGTGCTTTTGTGAACAAGAAACAATTGACAAGTGACTCTATCCCCTCCCCCCCCTTTCCCCGTCGCGATATAACCTTCGTGGTTGAAAACGACGTTAAACACCAAATAAAGAAAAGGGACACAAATTACAGACTAGTAACAATCCGCTGTATTATCGTATCAGCCACATCAAAAGCATACTTCCATGCAGGAATCAAACATGTATAACAAAAAAACAAACACACTTCCTGCCCAAAAAACTAAAAATGGGGATTTCTTTGGTAGATAGGTTCAATATTTACTGTCTGAGGGCGTAATTGAGAGATTGAGTATGTGATTGAGTAAATGAGTATGTGAACGAGATATTTGTCGACGTAGTGAAATTGATCGAGCGATGCAGTTTTCAATGAAAAAATGAGATACTAAATAGATTTTTTAAAAATAATTACAGACACAGGCGTGTGCGTTATCTGTATGGCTGGTATTGGTGCTGGTGTATGTGCTGCTGTTGTTGTTGCTGTTGTTACTGTCGGCTGTATCGTAAAAAAACGGTAAGTGGATACATATGTTAACGCTTTGGTTCCCCTGTGTTGTATTTTGTCTTTGTCTTTTCACTTTCTTTCAATCGAAGAAAAGATGCAATTTTACCAATAAACCAGGCACTTTTGATTACTCTTTTTATTTTACTTGATGACCGTTTGTTTATACATTTAGTCACTTGACTTATTCCTGTAGACTCCCTGTGGAGCATAGGGCCGCACTGTCACGTTTTGACTAAATGTTTTAACATAGAGGGGGAATCGAGACGAGGGTCGTGGTGTATATGTGTGTGTGTAGAGCGATTCAGAAAAAAACCTACTGAACCGATCTTCATGAAATTTCACATGAGAGTTCCTGGGTATTGTACCCCCGGATGTTTTTTTCATGTTTTCGATACATGTTTTTGATGACGTCATATCCGGCTTTTTGTGAAAGTTGAGGCCGCACTGTCACGCCCTCATTTTTTGATTGAAATGTTGGTCAAGCAATCTTCGACAAAGTCCGGACTCAGGGATTGGATTTCAGCTCCGCAGCGTAACAATATTAGTTAATTAGTTTGCTCATTAAAGTTGTCATTAAAATCGAGTTTTCACTAACATATAAAAAAATGATTGCATCGTATTCCCCAATTTCTCCTGATTTCAAAAACATATACATATGTCATGTTTACTATAAAAATGTGCTCAGAATTACAGAAAATAGGTTTAAGTAAGTACTGCGTTCGCGCGCTACGCGGAGACGAGCGTGACCCGTCTCGGTTTTTCGGTGTGGTTAGTCGAGACTATCTTAATAATTATGGTCTCGACGATGACTGTTTTTTTGTGTCAATCTGTTACTTTGATGACGACAGCTTGACTAAATGTTTTTATATCGCTTCACACGACTTGTTTCTTGTTTCTTGTTGTGTGTGCTGAAGTTTCTACTTATGAATATGAAAAAAAATGTCCAATCCAATTGGGAAAGTTGAGTGAATTTTCTGCTAACTGTCAGCATTTCTAACCATCAAACTAAGACTTCAGCCCCAAATCCCGATAACAGCTATTGTGTTTTCAGCGTAGCAATAGGGCCCGATATTAAGATGAGACAAGTATTATACCGACGAGTCGAAGACGAGTCGCATAATACTTGTTCCGAGTCTAAATATCGGACCCTATTGCTACGATGAAAACACAATAGCGTTTATATAGCTATTCTGACATTAAATTCTGTGTTAAATCCTGTTTTTGTCAGCAACAAGTACCAGAATGGTCCATGTCGTTGATTGCAGACGACGGTTCCCTTTCCGCATGAAGCCACGGAAATAACCCCACGGACATGTATTGCGGAGAAAACTCGAGATTACCCGCTATTACGAGCTAGTCGTGTGACAGAGAGTTTTCTTGCACACGAGACTGTAGATGTTTCACGACGGCTTTAGCAGTCGAGTGTGCAAGAACACTCTCTGTCACACGACTAGCTCGTAATGGCGATTATGTCTCACAGCTTCAACAGAGGAGAGAACAAACACGTTTTGCATACTCACGCTTGATAAACCTAAACACAGGAGCAGCCATTGTGGAGAGATCTACTTTTTGACGAAAGTTAACGAACAACTATGAATGACGTCTCGGTATATGTGAATGACGTCACAGTCATCGTCACAGTCTGTATCTTTTGAAGCATTCCATTCTTCATGACGTCTTTCTGTGTCTGCATCCGCGAAATGTTTGTTCTTTCCGGGGTCTTTGTCATCTATGTTCAGAACTCTGTCCTTCTAGTTTCAGACTAACAGGCCTCCTGAGCGAGCCACTTTCCAAGGGAAGCTAAACTCGCGTATGGAAACAGTACTGTAGTCTGGGATGCCGTTTTCAGTATTCTCAGCGTTGAAGAATTTGTAAAGAGAAGACACGACAACAGCAGGAGAAATAAAAGTCGTGTGTGCATTTTGGGGCTTTTGGAGGGACGATTTCGAGTTTGAATCCGTTCTTGCACATGCTCCAAAGCGTGTAACATACAATCTTGCACACGTTTGCTTTAGTAGTGGCAAAGAAGGAAAGCGTGTGACATAATCGGATGTTTACGTCAATATGTTAGGAATCATATGACGTCATGACGTATCATGCTTGCCTACGTAGATTGTATGTTCGAAAGTCTGACTTCTGTTGGAAATTCGCGTGGTGAAGACTGCGGTAAATCTGTAGATGATAAGAGAACAAGGATTGTCTCAGAAGAAACGACTAAGTGTTTCAGACCTGTAACTTCATTTCAACATTGCACTATACAATGATGTTCTATGTGACAGGAAAGTTTGCTGATTTAGTGTTAAACATTGGAGAGATCGTCTGCTAGAATCAGAGATAGGTTGCTTCAGATTGCAGCTTCTGGAAATTTGCAAGGTTTGTTGCCTGTTAAAGAACTGGATTTTACACGTAATGTATGTCATGTATAGTAAGCAACAACAAAAACACACACAAAGCAAATGGCATCGTCTGTCGACTAGTCACAGAAACAAACCTGGCGAGGTATGCGTGTACTTTATACACGTGGAAGAAACCGGAACCATGCGTCTTTGTTATTGCCGATATGCTTTTGGATATCGGCAAAAATGGCCAACTTCCGTAGCGTTATGCTTTGATGATCAGAAAAGGGATGTTTGAGACCATCCAATCACAGCCCCCGAATTTCCCCACGTGTCCATCAGAATAGCTATATTAATACATGTTCAGGTAATGCTTTTAGCGTAGTCTACAACTCACGTTTCTGGAATTCAGACATGTCTGGCACTCCACGAAACATATCACAACAAACAATTGTAGCATTCTGTCTGTAAAATGTACGTCAATACTACCAACACATATAACGTTTAGTTCTAAGAAAGTGCATGCATATTAAGTATGTTACAAGGTTCCAATCTCCTTACAGCAAACGAACACGTGAAAACAGTTCAACTAAGCTCAACGCCCAGAATCCTACAGCCGTCTCCAACATTCACCACAGAGGCCCCGAGCAGCAAGTCTCCACCATGGATCCACAGACGGTCTCACCATACGATGAAGCCAGAGTGGTGTCAGGAGCAGGAAATGACGACACTGGCTACGTCACACTTCATCAGAAACTGGGGCAGCGGTTGGTTGCTTTGGGCGGAAGTGAGAGCACGTATGATCATGCCTTGCCGCAAATGCTCGATGGTGAATACCATGAATTGAGAAGGGAGAAAAAGCGTGTGGTGGTTGTCGATAACATCTACGACCATGCTGATGTTAGTAATTAATGTAGATAAGACAGACTGAGACACGTGTGTGTGTGCTTGTGTGTGTGTTTTAGGGTGTGTGTGTGTGTGGGGGGGGGGGTGCGTATGTGTGTTAGTATGCATGTGTGTGTGCTAGTATGTGTGTGTATATATGATAGTGTGTGTTTGTGTTGTTTGTATGTGTCTGTGTTGGTATGTTAGTGTGTGTGTGTGTGTGTGTGTGTGTGTGTGTGTGTGTGTGTGTGTGTGTGTGTGTGTGTGTGTGTGTTCTGCAAGAAACGTAAATCTTTCTTTTAAAATGCGCATGCTAATATTTGTTTCTAATTTCTCAGGTGCATTACTTTCTCTCGATCATTGATTTGCTCTTGCTCGCAAATGTTGTGCGTGTTCTCGTTTGAAATGTATTACGTTTAAATATATATGTTATATTTCCATTCTATTATTTTGCTTTCGTAATAATTTCGTGGATTTGGGAGGTTGTGTTGGTTTAAGCTGTGATTTAAAGATTTGTAAAGTTCGAATAAAGCAGTCTGATTATGAAGTCTTTTACTGTAAGGAGTTTGTGTGTGTGTGTGTGTGTGTGTGTGTGTGTGTGTGTGTGTGTGTGTGTGTGTGTGTGTGTGTGTGTGTGTGTGTGTGTACAAACACATGTGTACAGTCATTGGCTATGTTTCTGACTTTGCGAGTAGCACATTGTTGGAACAACAGACCCAGGCTTTGCTTTTTTTTCACACACGATCTTATTGCAGACAATCGCCAATGTCCACGCACATTCTTACTCTTCCCACTCAAACTTCTAAACCAACAAACACACGAAGAAGTTATGACGGATTCTATGAAGCGGCGGTAAAAGGCTCAGAGAACCTCGGGATTCAAATCAAGGTTTCTGAACATGTGAAGACAACAAATTCTTAACGGGCACTTTTTATGAATAAAATCGGAACTTACAGTAACGTTAATCAACTTGATGTCAAAACCTGTGCCCAGATACTCATGCAAGGGTTATCTCAAAGCTTCGTGACCTATATAATTGTGAGGTAGGCTAGGGAGTGTTTTGAAATTTGACACACATTTGCACCTGACAAGTTTAAGTTAACATACAAAGTATCATGTTAATCGTCATAATTGCCATGATTTCATCGGCAATTGATCTTTGCTGCCGCTGCCTTGGGAAATGGGCAAAATACAATGCTGAGCGATCACAACGTACTTGCCAACAAATCAAGAAAAACAAATACTTACACATGACTCGCCTCCGTTACCCCCGCCCCTCCCTGAACCACCTTACCCCATAGAAGACTCCCTCCCTTTTAAGACCCCCAACACCCGATAAGACCATGTTTTCTAAGATATTCTGTTCATAACCTCTGTAAGTTGACCCCCATTTTAAGTCCTTATTTTCACAGGTTTGTTTTAGGTCTTAAAAAGAGGATTCTACTACCTTAAGACCCCGTCCCCCCAAAAAAACAAAAAACACCACAAAATGTACATTCAAGACATTGCATATCAATGGACGTCAGTGCGACAGGGCGATAATCGTCTAGGGCTTTGTGTCTTTTTGTTCTTTTTTTTTGGAGGGAGGGGGGGGGGGGGGCATATCACTAACAGGCACGTTAGATGCAACAAATAACGTATTTAGTATATATTCCTTCTTAAGACATTAATTGTTGTCTTGCAAACGGGTTGTTATGTCCTGAAATAATGGTTCCAAATATGCAACCTTTCTAGTTTTTTGATTTTGTAATTAAAGTGGGTTTTTGATTGTCATTGTCATTATGTGATTGATATCCCGCTAAATTCTGACGTCTCGCTGTAATCGGTGACTTCGCTGACATCGGTGACTTCGCTGACATCGCTGACATCGGTGACTTCGGTGATTCCGCTAGCTTCGGAGACTTCGCTTGCTTCTGTGACTCCGCTGGCTTCGGCGACTCCGCTGGCTTTGGAAAAGTGAGATTCCACGGTTTGCTTAAGATCGGAAGTGGGGGGAGTAGAAGTTGGAGCAATGGAACCAACACTGAACGCTGAGGGTGGCACCCAGTTGTTGTCTTGAGGCGTATTGGAAGCCACGGTGGAGACATTAGCTGGAGTGTTGTCTTGAGGCGTATTGGAAGCCACGGTGGAGACATTAGCTGGAGAGTTGCCTTGAGCACCTGATAGTGTCATGCGCAAAACGTAAAACATTAAAGCTTAGTTTGGCCGACGGCAACACACTATGAACAAGTTTGTTGAGAAACAAGGAAAGCAAATGCTTACATACGACTCACCTTCGTTGCCTCCGCCCCTCCCTCAGCCACCTTACCCTTTAAAAAGACGCCCTTCCTTTTAAGATCCCCAACCCCTGATAAGACATTTTCAAGACCAAGTTTTCTAAGATATTCTGTTCATAATCTCTGTACGTTTAACCCAATATTAAGACCTGATTTGCTCACAGTTAATTATGCAGTGTATGTCTTAAAAGGAGGATTCCACTACCTATAACCCCGTCGCCCCACAAACAAATGAAATAAACAAGTCGCGTAAGGCGAAAATACAACATTTAGTCAAGTAGCTGTCGAACTCACAGAATGAAACTGAACGCAACGCAACGCAGCAAGACCGTATACTCGTAGCATCGTCACTCCACCGCCCGTGGCAAAGGCAGTGCCAGTGGAATTGACAAGAAGAGCGGGGTATTCGTTGCGCTTAGAAGGATAGCACGCTTTTCTGTACCTCTCTTCGTTTTAACTTTCTGAGCGTGTTTTTAATCCAAACATATCATATCTATATGTTTTTGGAATCAGGAACCGACAAGGAATAAGATGAAAGTGTTTTTAAATTGATTTCGAAAAAAAATTTTGATAATAATTTTTATATATTTAATTTTCAGAGCTTGTTGTTAATCCAAATATAACATATTTATATGTTTTTGGAATCAGCAAATAATGGAAAATAAGATGAACGTAAATTTGGATCGTTTTATAAAAAAAATATTTTTTTTACAATTTTCAGATTTTTAATGACCAAAGTCATTAATTAAATTTTAAGCCACCAAGCTGAAATGCAATACCGAAGTCCGGGCTTCGTCGAAGATTACTTGACCAAAATTTCAACCAATTTGGTTGAAAAATGAGGGCGTGACAGTGCCGCCTCAACTTTCACGAAAAGCCGGATATGACGTCATCAAAGACATTTATCAAAAAAATGAAAAAAACGTCTGAGGATATCATACCCAGAAACTCTCATGTCAAATGTCATAAAGATCGGTCCAGTAGTTTGGTCTGAATCGCTCTACACGCACGCACACACA
>NC_090247.1:59489968-59507468 GCF_037325665.1 Littorina saxatilis
TTTTGTTGTGACCGTGGTCGGGATACACTATTTCCCAATCGACCGGACTCCTGCTGAAAGTGTCGGAGCATTGTAACCAGGTTTCAGCGTTCTTCACTGCCAGTTCACCGGAGTAGCATTCCAGGAACAGCATCACTACACAGAACAACCAGGCAAGCCTCACTCGCGCTTCAATCACCAACTAGGTTTTCAGGGGTGAGGTGCACGAGAAATGAAGTCGCCAACCCAGCAGGAGCCAGCCGCGGAGCCGGATTGGTTACACCTGAGGCGTGTGTGTGATTTCAACCAATCCGGCTCTGCGGCGTGCCCAACATGCACGTTGAGTGATATGCTGGCGCTGTTTCAAAGGGTTCACAACCTATGATGTGCGAAATTATATATGTATAGGTTACAACACGAGTGGGTTTTTTATATGGCTTGTATTTCAGTCAAGACCCAGCGGATGAATATCATCGGGAGACACGAGCCTCTGGCGAGTGGCTCTCGATTGATATTCCCGCTGGGTCTTGACTGAAATACAAGCCATATAAAAAACCACGAGTGTTGTAATCTGTATATCCCATTCTACCATCAAACACAAAGTGTAGACTACTAGCAGCACTGTTGCGATCTGTGGAGTGTAAAACAGTGGTGCCAGCGAGACTTGGCCCTTTTGCAACCTCAAACTAAGTGACCGTCGCTGAAAATGAGTGCATCGATAAGTACGCGGTAACACTACTTTCAGACCATTTAAAAGCTAAAAGTAAAGGTTCATAAGTTGCAAGAAAGTAATGAAGTCGTATAGAAATCAATTTAGTTGAAGCGCACAATTCTTTTGTTTTGCGTTTCAGGTCGGCGGAACGGGCGAAACCGTTTTGGCACCCATTTGGCTAACTCGATTCAGATTCGATTCCACGTTGTTTTTCTCGAACGTATTATTATACAATTAGGCTTTTTGACAGAGAAGCAAATTTTAGGGAACAAATATGTAGGTTTAGATTTAACCATTTGCTCCCTATTTGAAATGTATCTACGTGATAAACTGTTTTGCGAGTGTGTTTGCATGGATGAACCTAAACTTGTATGGGTGTGAGGAAAACAGGACCAAAGTGGTGAAGTCGCGAATTGCTGACACCAAGTCTGTCACCGCCGATTGATTGCATTTTGAAGGAATATGACTGGATTACGGAAAAATACACACATGTTAAGTTCTTGGATACCTTCATCGCCTATGTGGACTTACTGCAGAGCCAGGCAAAAGAGTAGACTTGATCGCAAAATACGTAAAACAGCCGATGTTTGATAACGAAGCGAAGCCAAACCAGGTAAGGACGCTTCTCGGTCCCGCTACGCATGTCACCAGGCCAGTGTTGTTGCTTTGAGTTTGACTAACAAACTCGAAACTGTCATTTAAAACATGAGCCAAATGTGTATTGATTGTGTGATTAGTCTATGTGACAGGGCTTCTATCTTTTTGGACGTTTCTTTGGTGCCAGATAAACAGTCGTCAGCTACGATGCGAGGGAGGGTACTCGTTTTTTTGTTTTGGTTTGCAGCCATTGGCATTGTGATAGTGTTCGACTGTTCAAACTAGTGTTATGCACGGGTTAATAAAACTGCGGATATAACTCTTTAGCAGCAAAGCCATTAAGAGTGTATTACAATCTACCTTTAAGCATATTTCTGATTGGATTAAGGTTGTGCCAGCTTAAACTCTAGTTTTTATCTGTGTGCTGTCCGGGTGCAAGGGAGACTACTCTTTTGTTTTGGTTTTCATGGCAGTGTTTCGTACTGTATGTAACAGAGTATGTTCTTGTAAACCGGTCTGCAGTAGACAGGGACACGGAGAAAACGTTCGAAACAGTATTGAGGGAGCACATTTTCTTTCTGTTGTGTTGCATATTCTTTTTTGGATTATTCCTATGGTAGCGATGCTTGTCGACACACGGATAGCAACCAGAGAATGAATAGGTTCGATCGTTCGCTAGCATCTGTGTATCTTGTAAGTTGAATGTTCGTTTTTTTCGACCTGCATTGCTTTCATAATGAAAGAAACGTTTGTTTATTGCATCCCATACATCAGATCAGTTCCGAGATTCATTTTTGCGTGCAACTGATATGGTTTTCTGAGCCGTGCGATACGATTTTGGAACTTCATACCAATGTGTCACATTGTTCGGCGCGAGGTCAAAGGTCGGGAGGAAAGTAGTTCTTTGCCCAAATCGGAATCTGCACTATCATATATTTTTTGGAGTCCATGATGTATTTATTGAGCTATAAAAATACAACATATATACCCATACTGAAGTAACAGAGACAAAGAAGCAGCTCATGGGATATGAAATTATATATTATGGTATACCTTATAATAATATATGTGACCCTCCACCACGGAATGAGTCACATGTCACCTTTGCATGACTTTCATATTTTTACATGTTCTTAAACAGTTTGTTATGCTCTATCCTGTGGTGAAACCCGTTTTAGAAAAGAGCGAAAACTGTTTGAGTTATAAGCCTGTGACTAAGGTGACCCTCACACTGTTACCAAACACTCCCCGGACTTACATTAAGCCTTACGCAGAACCGCGCGAGATGACATGCGACTCATTTCGTGGTGGAGGGTCACATATAAGAAATCCTCATTAATAATAATAATAATAATAATAATAATAATTGTCAGTAAGTACTGGTGTCACATGACTGATGTGAACCAGTTGATTGGCTAATGGCGATGCGCTAAAACTGTTAGCGCACTCTTGGAGTGCGCTAACTTTTCCACAGAGCGTATTCTTACGCCCTTTGCCTAAGCAAGACTGTGCTCTCATTATCAGAATTAATTACTGACATGTAGCTTATATTCTCCACAATACCAAATGACCATAAATTCCCTGCTTCTCAATTAAAGCAGAAGTGGGTTTTTTTTCTGACAGATTGCATGTGCCTGTGCCACAGTGCGGCTGCCACTGATCTAAAAAATAGAAGCCGCCGTGTTTCATCTAATTTTCGCCGACTTGCATAGATTCTTCTCATATGCCGTGTTAGTGGCATGTAGCTTATCATCCACATTACCAAATGATGAGTTAGTATACAATTCCCAGCCGCTAACAGAAAACACAAGTGTTATTCCGATAACGTACCAGCTAGACCAGTTTGGAAGACTGACTCGATCGACTCTGTCATACGTTGCACTGACTACACTGAAATACGACTGCATCAGATCAGTAAATGAATGGTTTCAGAATTATTATTTCAAAGCAAGAACAATCGTAATCGAAAACGTGTATGGTTCAGAACGTTCTTACCATATATAAGATTTATTAGCAGCCTGCCTTATGCGTACAGACTCAGTGCAGACTGCAGTCGTTCCATTGCCCAGGTTGACAGGTAGCCTAGCAGACGACATTAACCCCGCTCAGCAAATTAACATGTTGGGCAAATGTGAACGAAAAAACGATGGGGATATAATACGTGTAGGGTTCAGAGCATTCTTACCGTTCATATTTAGTATCAGACTCCCCGATGAGTGAAGATAGATCATAGAACACGAGAAATATGCCACATTTGTTTTGAAAATGTGCGAACCGTCGAGTCCCGCTTTGAGTCAATTCAAGGGGAGTCACTCCGCATAGTCAATCCGTCGAAGCTCGACTGGAGGTTTCGAATCGCAAATAATGAAGAGCCTTTCTCCGAGTTCAAATGAGGTCTCTCTGAAAGATCATCACTGTTCAGATTAACGCTACACTGGAATTTACCAACAGAAATTAAAATGCGTGTGACGAAAGCACGACACACTTGAGACACCCCACACAAAAGTAGATCTTTACTGTGCACGACCTGACCACACAGTTATGCCTATTCAAATGCGCATTGCAAAATGTGCGTTAGGAATCTTCTTTTTTCTATGGCGGTACTGACAATATCGTTATTGAAACAATCCCAGTGCACTAAGGGATTTATAGAGCAAATCTCGAAAATAATTATTGAACTCAGCGCTATGCGCTTCGTTCAATAATGAATTTTCTCGATTTGCTCTATAAATCCCTTAGTGCACTGGGATGTCTCAATAACTTAAATAATAATAATAATAATAATAATAATAATAAATGAGCATTTATATAGCGCAACATCATAACTTTACAATTATGCTCTTTGCGCTTGACACATTTAAAATTAAAACACAGTTATACAAGCATTTACATCTACATTCATTGTCAACAACGCTTAATTAAAAGCATACACCATCACACATACATTACAAAAGATTCTTCCACTAACTAAGTAATAAAAACATGAATAAAATAGGTAGTAAAAAAACAAGGAAATACCAGCTGAATACCCTTAATTAAAAAGAACATGTTATCAACAATGCTGAAAACAGTCCTAGATGTTTATATACATTATCACTAAAACAACGAATACACTACATGTAGCCTACCGATGGACTGAGAAAACGAAATCAGGGGTTGTATTTCTTGAAGAGGTGCGTTTTAAGTGCTCGTTTGAATGCTTGGGGTGACTGAGAGTGGCGGATGTGAAAGGGGAGAGAATTCCATTGTGTGGGTGCGCAGAAAGTAAAAGTGCTAAGTTTGTTAAGTTTGTATGAACCAAACCTGATCCTGTTGTAAACCCTACAATGTGACGAGGGTCAAACAAACTGCGGTCATGTTGGGAGATCAACACACCATACAAGTGTACGTTTAAAAGTTCTAGCTTCAAAATCATCCGAGATATCCCCGGACGGCCGGCTTCACACTGCTAAAAGGCAACATACATCAGCGCAGTCGCCACTACAATACATGCTGCGATAGGGATTATGACGAGTACTTGGCCTGTTTTCTTTTCACGCAACGTGTAGCCGGCTGGGAAAAAAGAAAACCTCAATAATCTGCAGTGCGTCGTCTGTCCTGCTGGCGTTACATATGTAAGCGCCGGGCCTAAGACCTATAACTCAAAATTATATACTCAGGTGGGTGAATAGACATTATAACTGAAAACTTACCAACACGTTTAAGCCTGCACTCTGCAGACTGGTTTCTTTGTGCACACTTGATGTAGGTGTTGGTGACCAGAGTCAATTTTCTCTCAGCTTTAGCGACATCAGTATCAATCCGCATGGCACTAGTTGTCGGTGTTGGTCTGCTGGCCTTAGTTTGAACAAGAGTATACTCAACTGAATCACGATACCAAGATTAACACTTTCTACCTGGGCAGCTATGTTGACCAAGTGGGTTTTTTTTAGCCGAGACCAGCTGCTGCTGAGCTGCAGCAGGTCACTCAGAATTGTAGTAACTGTGTAGTAATTGTGTATGAACACGCTGGAATGCAGGCGTTAGCTCGACGTTACAGGAAGCCACTGAAACTAACAGTCTGAGCGGATATATCCGTCCCTGGTCAGATAGAGCGATATGAGTGGGTACGGATATATCCGTACCTGGTAGACTATGAGTTAAAGGGGGACATAAATAATAGGGGCGCGAGCTTAAAGTTGCAGTGCCTGAGCATGGTGAGCAAAAATGTGTCGTTTTGTAGCAGATTACGATATAAACAGCCAAGAGCTTCCCACAACTATCTCACAGATGCATATACACATGCATGACTTTAGGGCTGCCAGGCAAAATAACTTTATCTATGGCGACTCTTCCCTGCTCGGAGGCAGACCAACATTAATTCATAATTTGTTTTTTTGCAGTTTTTGACTCCTTGCATGAAAGTCAATAAAACTTGGTATTTTTTTTTAAACAGACATCTGCCTGAGGCATGACTGAAAGAACTGGGGGCTCCGTGCACCTGAACGTGACAGGTTCAGTAACTTAAAGCCAACTCATAGATTACGCGACCGGACAGAACAGAATAGACGTAAAAACGCAATAATAATCAATCAATCAATCAATATGAAGATTATATCGCGCGTATTCCGTGGGTACAGTTCTAAGCGCAGGGATTTTTTTTCTTTTTTTGTCATGCAATTTATATCGCGCACATATTTAAGGCGCAGGGATTTATTTATGCCATAACAATACGTTATTCAAAGACAGTCACACTCAAACCACACAGAACGACAACAACAAAACAACAAGAGCTAGACGGGGAAAAAAGAAAGGGGGGAAGGGAGGATGGTTATACGAGCAACAAACAAAATCATTATTTGCTACTCTAAAACATGCTCAAGAGAACAATGATTTTCTATATTTACTGAACCAAATTTAACCCATTTGCGAACTGTATCATTTCCTTAAAGTATCAAATCCTAAGATTATCCTTCCAATGCCAAAGCCGGACGGACTAACACTAACACATTACCAAGACTCCTGGTTTGCCTAGGTGAGTCAAAAGCCGAGTGGGATAGAGTCGAGCGCATACGAAAAACGATCAGTACGGCATGAGTTAAGAGTAATATTCAATTGGTAATGAACAGTATAGACCAATAGACGATGTCTCTAAATATTTCTGTCGGGTATGTATGAGTTGTGAAAGAGTGAATACTCTTGCCTTTAGTGAGTCAAACTTTTCCACGTGACAGTATAGGCCAGTCACCAGCGAGGGGTGTGCCTGAAACCCGCGGACAAGGGAAACGTGTAGAAAGCCGGTGTAATACGACATCTTTACTCAACCAAAAAAATGGACTCCGGAGTAAAACATTTCGCACGAAATTTTGACTCCCAGAAATTTTTACTCGGACTCGGAGTACACCTGTCGTGGGGAGTAAGTTGCTCGTGTAAGGGTGAGGTAATTTTTTCGTAAAGGGAGTACAAGTTTTGGTCGACATTTTTACTCCGGAGTAAAAATCTCGTGGGAGTAATTTTCTCGTGTTATACCGGCATCTCTAAAAGCAAGATCATTGACTCCTTCACAACCCGTACAACCCGGACAGAGTTATTTCCGGAATCTGTTTATTACATATGATGAAAGTAAACAAATATAAGTTGCTTGCCTGGTAAATTCCCAAAAAAGGCTGACCTCCGTCATTACACACCGATGACGTCGCTGGTGGTATCACCGGCTGACACTGACCGATTGATTTTTCAGTTACTTGATGAAATTTTCTCGTGGTCCAGTTGACAGGAGCGCTACTGTCCAGCCCGCTACAAGCGAGGGATGAGTCTTCCTCCTCCGTCACGTGGAAGACACCGTTGTAGCATTGGTGGATCTTCAGTCCTGAACCGACACAAATCAAGAACTAAAACTGTTGTCTTACTGTTACATTTACTCAAGTTTAACTTAATGTTTTGAGATGGGCAGGGAACCAAGACGAGGTGATGGTGTGTGTGTGTGTGTGTGTGTGTGTGTGTGTGTGTGTGTGTGTGTGTGTGTGTGTGTGTGTGTTTGTGTTTGTCCTTCGCTGGGGGTATGCAGGTAAGGCACTATTACTTAAGTTATTGAGACATCCCAGTGCACTAAGGGATTTATAGAGCAAATCGAGAAAATTCATTATATTGAACGAAGCGCATAGCGCTGAGTTCAATAATTATTTTCGAGATTTGCTCTATAAATCCCTTAGTGCACTGGGATTGTTTCAATAACGATATTGTCAGTACCGCCATAGAAAAAAGAAGATTCCAAACGCACATTTTGCTACGCGCATTTGAATAGGCATAACTGTGTGGTCAGGTCGTGTACAGTAAGATCTACTTTTGTGTGGGGTGTCTCAGGTGTGTCGTGCTTTCGTCACACGCATTTTAATTTCTGTTGGTAAATTCCAGTGTAGCGTTAAGCTGAACAGTGATGATCTTTCAGAGAGACCTCATTTGAACTCGGAGAAAGGACTGTGCTCTTCGTTATTTGCGATTCGAAACCTCCAGTCGAGCTTCGACGGATTGACTGTGCGGTGACTACCCCCCGAAGGACTCGACGGTTAGCACATTTTCAAAATAAATGTGGCATATTTCTCGTGTTGTATCTTCATTCATCGGAGAGTCTGATACTAAATATGAACGGTAAGAATGCTCTGAACCCTACACGTATATTCCCATCGTTTTTTCGTTCACATTTGCCCAACCTGTTAATTTGCTAAGCGGGGTTTATGTCGTCTGCTAGGCTAGGGCAATCGAACCACTGCAGTCTGCACTGAGTCTGCACGCATGAGGCAGGCTGGTAATAAGTCTTATATATGGTAAGAACGTTCTGAACCCTACACGTTTTCGATTACGATTGTTCTTGCCTTGAAATAATAATTCGGAAACCATTCATTTACTGAACTGATGCAGTCGTATTTCAGTGTAGTCTGCTAAGTATGACAGAGTCGATCGAGACAGTCTTCCAAACTGGTCTAGCTGGTACGCTATGGGAATCTTCTTCTTCTTCTTGGCGTTCGCAGAGGTTACACAATCAGTCCAGCACTGGTGATAAATGTTGTCGTTTTCTCCAACTCCTGTCGACTGCCGTATAGTTTGGTCTGCAAGGGAGTTGGTGACGGCCACACTTCTTTTCGTTCCTCATCTAGTAAGGGACATCGCTGTAAGATGTGTTCCGCTGTTTGGTCCTCTTGACCGCAGGCACAGGTTGGTGATGGCGCCAGCTTGAACTTTCGGTTCATGTGAGCATTGAGCCTGTTGTGGCCAGTACGCAGCCTGATGAGGTTGACTTGCTGCTCTCTGGACATTGTGTGGTAGTCATCTCTGTTTGTCCTTGGCCTCATCAATGCCTTGATGATTGTCTTCTGCTCACTAAAGCTGACACTGTTTTCAGGTTGGTCTTCCACGGCTCCTTCTTTTGCCAGCTCATCTGCCCTTTCATTTCCTGGTATCCCACAGTGTGCTGGTATCCACTGGAGGACAACTCTTCTGGTTTGTCTGACCATCTGTAATGCTTTGGCCAGCTGTGGGAGTTTGTCGTTCTCTAGGGCCTTAAGGACTGAAAGGGCGTCCGAGAGGAAGACAACTTGGTAGCAAGGGTCTGCGGAGTCCTGAACGAAGGAGGCGGCCTGCATGAGAGCTTCTGCTTCTGCTTTATAGTTTGTGCAGTGTTTGCCAGTGGCAACGCTGGATGTAGCTGTATGTCCCCCAGGGAACTGGATGAGAATGCCTGCACCTCCATTGAGCACGGCGTTAGTTGCTGATCCATCGGTGTATACATGGATCCACGCCTCTTTTGGGTACTGTTCGTCGATCAGGGCTAAGGTGAGTGCCTGTCGAGCTGTGTCATTCTGATCTTCTCCTGAGGTAACATGTGGAACACTGGTGTAGATCTGGATGCCTGGTTTCTCTGTTGCCTTGGGGGTTTCCTCTTCTTCTTGAGTCAGAGGTAGAGTGTTCTGTGGAAGGACTTCCCTGTACTGTCGAGAAAGTCTCTTGCTCTCGTGTACAAAACTGCTCCGTTTAAGCCGGTTCTTGGTGAGGTTGCTCAGTCTGTGCTTCATGGGGTGGTCGGGTAGGCACTTGAGCTTCTCGGCCTGTACCATAGTCTTGGCTTCTCTTCTCTGACAGAGGGGTTGGATGGTGGTAAGCTTCTCCATTTCCTTGATGGGCGTGGATTTCATTGCACCGGTGATGAGTCGGAGGGCCTGGTTTTGCACACGGTCAAGGGTCTGCAGGTTTGTCTTGGCTGAGGTTGACCACGCTGTGGAGCCGTACTCGAGGTGGGGTCTGATTGTTCCCTGGTATACTGTCTTCAGTATCTTCTCGTTCGCTCCCCAGGTGGTACCTGCCAGCTTCCTGAGTATGGCTAGCTTGCGCCGGGCCTTCGTCTCTGCCTGTGCAATGTGTGGTTTCCAGGTCTGCCGTCTATCAAAGGTGACACCAAGGTACGTTGCTTCTTCATCCTCTCTCAGAGGAGTTCCACCAAGCCTAATGGTTCCGGCTTTCTGCTTTGGCGACAGTGTGAATAGGGTGGTGGAGGATTTCTCCTTGTTGATGGAGACGCACCAATCTTCTGCCCATGCGTTCAGCCTATCTGCCGCTTGCTGCATTCTGTAGGTGGCAGTACTTGCGTGCTCCTCCTTGCACCAGATCACAAGGTCGTCTGCGTAGAGAGCAGCTTTGATCTCCTTGGGCATCTCAGACACCAGATCGTCGATGAAGAGAAGGAAGAGTGTGGGGGAGAGGACTCCGCCCTGAGGGACGCCATGACGAAGGAGGAACTTCTTGCTTTTGGTCTGGTCGACGTTAACTCTTGCCCTGCGGTTATAGAGGTAAGAGCGAATCCACTGGTACATGTTGCTGGACACGCCTTTCCTCAGCAGTTTTACAAGGAGTCCATCTTTCCAGACCTTGTCAAAGGCCTTCTGAAGATCTATCCAGGTGATGAAGACCAGCTTCTGTTCCTGAAAGGCATCTTCAACTTCTTGCGCCAGGTAAGTGACCTGATCTTCAGTGCTGCGGAACTGTCGGAATCCAGCTTGTTCAGGGGCGAGGAGGTTCCTGGATTCCAGGTACCACCTGAGGCGCCCGTTCACAATTCTCTCCAGGGTCTTCACAACACAGCTGGTGAGGCTGATTGGGCGATAGCTGTTGGCCTTCTTTGGATCCTTCCCTTTTTTTAAGATGGGGATCATGATCGCTTCTCGCCAGAGTTGTGGTAGCGATCCTTCTTGCCAGCTGCTGTTGAAGACCTCGAGTAGCTTGTTCTCTGCTGCACTACCAAGGTGGGTTAGCATCTCGTTGGTGATGCCGTCTGGGCCAGGGGACTTCTTCGCCTTTGACTTTTTCAGAGCTGAGTGCAGCTCGTGGAGTGTGAGTGGTTGACTCATGGCGTCCACTGTCGACTGTCTGGCAGGTCTCTCTCTTTTCTCTCTTCTTGCTTCTCTCTGTTTCTTGGGGCTAACATGGAGGTTGCTCTCAGCTGCATAGCTTTCAGCAAATTGGTTGGCAGCATGCTTTCCAGTTAGCACCTTCCCGTTCTCTTCTAATGTGATCTTTCCTCTGCTGGTGTTCTCATCATTCAACTGCTTGGTGAGCCTCCAGAGCTTTCTGCCATCCTTCTCAAGGTTCAGAGAGCTTGTTTTCTCTTGCCAGCTTCTCCGTCTTGCCTGTAGCTTCTTTTTGAGAAATTTGGCTTTGGCTTCCTGGAGGCGGATGTTGTTGTTTTGTGACGGGTTGACTTCTGCTTCCCTTCTGGCGTCTGCCAGATCATCATCCAGTTCCTGCAATTCATTGCTCCAGTAGGGCTTATAGTCTCTCCTGGCACCCCTGGGAATGGACTCACGCGCTGCTCTGAGGATGCTCATGTTGAAGTCCTTCGCCACCATGTTGATGTCTCGACCCTCGACTCTGATGTCTTTGGTGAGTTCGCTGGTGCGGTGTCTAAAGAGGAACCAGTTCGCTCTTTTGTAGTTCCACCGTGGGAAGGAAGCTTCAGTGCAGGACTCCATGCCCAGGGTCAAAAAGACTGGCCGATGGTCACTTCCACCTAGCTGTTCTCCGACCTCTCTGCTGGTTAGCTGGTGCATGTCTTCCGTGCAGAAGGCTAGGTCAGGAGTTGATGTAGTGTGCCATCTTCTTGAGTAGAATGTAGGGCAGTCAAAGGGACTGTTCAAAAGGATGAGACCTTTGTCGTCCTGCCAGTTCTCCACCTCTTCTCCTCTCCGATCCAGGTGGTCATATCCCCAACTCTGTGAATGACTGTTGAAGTCACCCACCACGATGAAGTTGGAGGCCTTTGCGGGGATCGTGTCAAGGGCGAGGTGTCTATCATTGGGGCAGTAGAAGTTGACAAGATGGAATTCTGATGTCTTCGTCTGGATTCGAATCACCTGATATTCGGAGTCCTCCATGTGCGTTTCTATCAAACAGGCATTGATGTTGTTCCTGATGAGGGTCAGGATTCCTCCTTTGCTTCGGTCTGTTCTGTCGGACCTAAGGCATTGGTAGCCTCTCACTTTGAAGGACTTTTGGGGTGTCAGGTGCGTCTCCTGAATACAGCAGATGTTGATGTTCTTCTCATGCAGGATATGCTCCAACTCTGTCTTCTTGTTCAGGATACTTTCTGCGTTCCAGTGCATGACCTGAAAAGGTCGCTGCTGACTGGGTTTCTTCCTGGTTGTGGTGGTGCCAGTCACTTTCCTCCCGCGTCCCCTGGCGTGGCAAGACGGACGGGAGGGACCTCCAGTAGTTGGGGCTGGGTCCCTTTGAGGCATGGGACCCGACGCTGCTCCACCCTGGGGGTCCTCAATGGGCGAGCGCCATTTCCATCTGTGCTGGTTGATTGTGTCATCATTTGCGTAAGTGCGTGTACCCATGGTTTGTTAGAATGCGCCGTGCGGCCCGGGTCCTCCGTCTTCAGCATTCGGGGTTTTCTGTCGGGGTTACCTCACCCTTAGCTCATGGCCCGTACGTCCTACCCTGAGAGCACAGGGGGGAGGATTTTCCGGGATCCCACCCGGAGCCAGTTTGGTCCGCGGCCGCAAGCGGCTGATCTCCATATCTGAAGACCGTTCCCCTATCCGCCACCCGGGGACGCGCTGGGTTGGGGGTGGTCGCCCCACTGAAAATCCCACACTGGGTTAAGAAAGATCAGCCTGTCCCAGCGCTATGGGAATAACACTTGTGTTTTCTGTTAGCCGCTGGGAATTGTATACTAACTCATCATTTGGTAATGTGGATGATTAGCTACATGCCACTAACACGGCATATGAGAAGAATCTATGCAAGTCGGCGAAAATGAGATAAAACACAGCGGCTTCTATGTTTAGATCAGTGGCACTGTGGCACAGACAAATGCAATCGGTCAGAAAAAAAACCCCACTTCTGCTTTAATTGAGAAGCAGGGAATTTATGGTCATTTAATTCTGAGGATGAGAGCACAGTCTCGCTTAGGCAAAGGGCGGAAGAATACGCTCTGTGGAAAAGTTAGCGCACTCCAGGAGTGCGCTAACAGTTTTAGCGCATCGCCATTAGCCAATCAACTGGTTCACATCAGTCATGTGACACCAGTACTTACTGACAATTATTATTATTGTGTCGGGGGTGGGGGGGGGGGGTGGGGAGGAAGTGCTCGGCGGGTATTTTGTGTGTGTGTGTGTGTGTGTGTGTGTGTGTGTGTGTGTGTGTGTGTGTGTTGTTGTTGTTATTTTGTTTGTATTTCTTTGTTTGCTTGTATTATTTCCACCGAATTCTGTTTCTTGTCCTAGCTTGTTCGTATGCTGCTTGTTGAATCGCTAAAACAACAGCCGATGAAGAGATGGCGAGAGAGAGGGCGAAGGAGGGAGGGAGAGAGGGAGAGAGAGAGAGAGAGAGAGAGAGAGAGAGAGAGAGAGAGAGAGAGAGAGAGAGAGAGAGAGAGAGAGAGACGCAGACGCAGACGCAGATAGTTTATTCAATAGGCCATAGCCCCTTATGAAGGGGTGTGAACAAACGGTTCACATTGCATATAAATTAAACTCAACAGGTGCACACAAAAAAGGTACAAAATAATAATCGCACAACACATACATTACACGGCATTTAACTAGGAGGTTACAACATCTCTAAATTTAAAGGCTTTATACAAATACAGGGATACATTTCGGACAACAGTTTCTTGAGGTGATGCTAAAAGCAAGCTAAGTCGGAAAATGCTTGGGTTCTTATAATATTTTTACACAGACAGCCATCTGCACAGAACCGTGTGAGAGAGAGAGAGAGAGAGAGAGAGAGAGAGAGAGAGAGAGAGAGAGAGAGAGAGAGAGAGAGAGAGGAGAGAGAGAGAGAGAGAGAGAGAGAGAGAGAGAGAGAGAGAGAGAGAGAGAGAGAGAGAGAGAGTGAGCGAGATCTGTTGTAATTGTTTTCTCCACTGTTATGTAGGTAATTTGCTTGTTAGTTGAGAGTAAGAATAAACCAGCAGAAGAACATGAACTTCATGAAAAAGCTCCAAAGAAGGCCACTTACCTTGAACGAAGTGCATGCTGCAAATAAATACAATAAGCAGACACGCCTCAACTGCAACATAATTGTATTTTGCCATACTTCGGCTGTGTTTCAACATTTTGATAAGGTAGGGCAGCTTATTTCACTGCTTTTGGATCTCTTTCATCGACCATCTCAAGATGCAGACCATCGACGTCATGCTAACCTGTGACGCAAATTATAGACGAAATGACGTCTACGTGTGAAATCTGCATGGTTTCGTCGACCCTAAATGATTTTTCGGTGTGCTTATAAATAGACTTCACATCCTGACATAATTATAATGCTGCGTCGCCCAAAACAAATAACGGTTTTGGGTGTGACGAAAAAAAGAACTATGTTAATTATGAGCAGTTCTTCCACACCCATTTAAAAAAATATGACACTACCACCATGTTTCCGCATATTGAGCTAGAATTTTTTGTTTTGGCAAATCGACGTTGCAGTTCCGGAGCAAATAATCAAAATGTCTTTGCAAATTTGGGTTTAAACGTGTTTTTCACATAACATAGGGGAAGGGCTCCTAATATAGACCACTGTGTGTGTGTGTGTGTATAGCGATTCAGACTAAACTACTGGGCCGATCTTTATGAAATTTGACATGAGAGTTCCTGGGTATGATATCCCCGGGTTTTTTTTCTTCATTTTTTCGATAAATACCTTTGATGACGTCATATCCGGCTTTTTGTAAAAGTTGAGGCGGCACTGTCACACCCTCATTTTTCAATCAAATTGATTGAAATTTTGGCAAAGCAATCTTCGACGAAGCCCGGGGTTTGGTATTGCATTTCAGCTTGGTGGCTTAAAAACTAATGAGTGAGTTTGGTCATTAAAAATCGGAAACTTGTAATTAAAATTATTTTTTTATTAAACGATCCAAAAACAATTTCATCTTATTTTTCGTCATTTTCTGATTCCAAAAACATATACATATGTTATATTTGGATTAAAAACAAGCTCTGAAAATTAAAAATATAAAAATTATGATCAAAATTAAATTTCCGAAATCGTTTTAAAAACTATTTCATCTTATTCCTTGTCGGTTCCTCATTCCAAAAACATCATAGATATGATATGTTTGGATTAAAAACACGCTCAGAAAGTTAAAACGAAGAGAGGTACAGTAAAGCGTGCTATGAAGCACAGCGCAATCGCTACCGCGCCAAACAGGCTCGTCACTTTCACTGCCTTTTGCACTAGCGGCGGACTACGTTCAGTTTCATTCTGTGAGTTCCACAGCTTGACTAAATGTAGTAATTTCGCCTTACGCGACTTGTTCTATCTTGATCTATCTCTGTGTCTCCGGGCCTTTCTGTCTTTCTCTGTATCTATCTTTCTCTCCATCTATCTCTATGCTTATCTGACTGTATATGTATATGTCTGTGTATCTATATCTACCTATCTTTCCATCCAATCATCTATACCTCCAACCATCTCTCTATCCATCCCTCCATCCATCCATCTATCTATTTATCTATCTATCTATTTATCTATGTATATGTTTCTCTATCTATCTTTCTGTCTATTCATTCATCAATCTGTCTATCTGTTAATTTATCTATCGTTTTAAATAGTATTGATAACTACACCAAGACATTCTGAACAATTCTGCCTACAAAACCAATATTATTTATGCTTTGTTTTTCTTTTCAAGAATTAACCAAGCAACTCAAATAACGTGAACCATAACTTCACGGCATACGTTCCCGTGAAAAAGATCCAGCTCTTCATCTCATAAGTGACCCTCCACCACGGAATGAGTCGCATGTCACCTTTGCACGATTTTCATATTTTTAAATTTGTATGCTCTATCCAGTGGTGAAAACCGCTTTAGAAAAGAGCGAAAACTGTTTGAGTTATAAGCCTGTGACTAAGGTGACCCTCACACTGTTACCAGACACTCCCCGGACTTTTATTAAGCCTAGCGCAGAACCGCGCGAGGTGACATGCGACTCATTTCGTGGTGGAGGGTCACATTTGTGGACAGGCTTTAATATCATAGGGATACAACCGTCACTCCACAGGGACATATACCATGAATCAACAGCCTGACTGGTTTCTGTGAAGAGCGTGGACTTTGTTATAATTACTTTCTAAATTTCTAGTGGCATTCTGTCAAATGAACTCATAAATAATACTCACCATGCACACGGAGCCGTCAGGATGGTTTTTTTTTTTTTTTTTTTTTTTACAGGGGTCACAGGATGTTGATTTTGGGTACATGTCCAAGTACAGTGACGTTCTCATTCCATTAAAAAAGAACAAGTCAGATCTGAGATGATGAGCAGACATATTTTGAATAGAAGGAATGCGCCTTTAAATAACACTGCTCATGGCAAGTGCACAGGAATACATTTAAAACATTACAAAGGATGAAAATGCGGGGAAAAAAACCTTCACAAGCGAGGTTTTCCTCTGCCACTTTCAGCCGAATGTGTTTATCCTGTTTCCATTATATTTTCGAGGACGTTTCGTCTTTCTTGATAATTAACTTTCTCGTTTCTTTTTGGTGGTTGGAGTTTCTTTTGGGTGGCGTGTGTATGTGTATGTGTGTGTGTGTGTGTGTGTGTGTGTGTGTGTGTGTGTGTGTGTGTGTGTGTGTGTGTGTGAGTGTGTGTGATTTTGTATTTGCTTGCGTGGGTGTGTGTTAGCGTGTGGGTGTGCCTGTTTATGTTTGATATTGTGGGCGTTCGTGTTAACACCCATACATACACGCATTCATGTCCGAACGTACGCACACAGACACCGCTCCTTATACCCGAGTCACACAGAGACGCCGCTTCTACTACGATGGAAAAGACTAGTGTGCGAGAGCGTAGCCAATCGTGGGCCAAACGTGGGAGGATCTCCATGAACGTGGTTTGGTCGGGGTTGGATCTGCTAGGTCGGGAAGATGCACGCTCTCCCTACGCTTATTTTGAACTGCACAAAACAAGCGTAGCTGGGTCGTGGCGCAGTACAGTCGTGATGTAGTTTTTACATTTAGTCAAGTTTTGACTAAATGTTTTAACATAGAGGGGGAATCGAGACGAGGGTCGTGGTGTATGTGTGTGTGTCTGTCTGTGTGTGTGTGTGTGTGTGTAGAGCGATTCAGACTAAACTACTGGACCGATCTTTATGAAATTTGACATGAGAGTTTCTGGGAATGATATCCCCAGACGGTTTTTTTCTTCGATAAATGTCTTTGATGACGTCATATCCGGCTTTTTGTAAACTAAAAGTTGAGGCGGCACTGTCACACCCTCATTTTTCAATCAAATTGATTGAAATTTTGGCCAAGCGATCTTCGACGAAGGCCGGAATTCGGTATTGAATTTCAGTTTGGTGGCTTCAAAATTAATAAATGACTTTGGTCATTAAAAATTGTAAAAAAGAAAAATAGTATAAAACAATCCAAATTTACGTTCATCTTATTCTTCATCATTTTCTGATTCCAAAAACATATTAAAAACAAGCTCTGAAAATTTTAAAAGATTAAACATTATGATCAAGATTAAATTTCCGAAATCAATTTAAAAACACTTTCATCTTATTTCTTGTTGGTTCCTGATTCCAAAAACATATAGATATGATATGTTTGGATTAAAAACACGCTCAGAACGTTAAAACGAAGAGAGGTACAGTAAAGCGTGCTATGAAGCACAGCGCAACCGCAATAGCTACCACGCCAAACAGGCTCGTCACTTTCACTGCCTTTTGCAC
>NC_090247.1:59512468-59517468 GCF_037325665.1 Littorina saxatilis
CACGCAGTCCACTAAATCACCAACGAACTATCGAAAGACCTTCCCAAGTCTTGCTGAAATCTGTCAAAGGCGATGTCATGCTAAACGCGTCCAAGTTTCCACGTTCCATCAAGATAAAAGTCAACGAGGAATCCTCCTACTTTCAGTTGGAATTCCCATTACCTGCAGCGGACGAGCGTCTCGGACTCGTATGGATTCACTTTGGTGAGTGCCTGGGAGATTTGTAATAACATACAACACGTTTATTTGCAAAAGCCGGTGACATTATCCCACGGCAAATACCAGAAAACGCACTTTTAAACACTATAATTACATATAATTATTTGTCGGTGTTGAAGTTACTCTGAAGGAACATCACAGTGGTACACATTGGCTTTAATGGGAAGGAAAAGGCTTACACTTTACATCTAAACACATTCTGAGCAATGCTTTTATGTGTGGACTATTCAACTGTCCTCCCTATCTTAAGATGAAGGGAAACTAAGCTGTTACGTGCGACAGGGACAGCTTCAATTGCTTCGTGCGTCTTTGTTTCTTGACCAGTACTCTTGGTATATTGGTGTGTTGCTAAGACTCTACACTTTCCTTTGACGTAGTCTAACTCTGTACAACTGAATCAAACACGTAATAGTAACTAATGATTAGAAAGTAATTCGGTGGTGTGTTTGTTCCCGATTAAGGAACAATCTGTGACTAATTGGAACCAGGCAGTGATGAGGTATCAGCGCAACAGTTGGTCTGCAACCTTATGGACCCGTGTACTTATGTTTGCTTTTAATTATCCTCTAGGGGAAGTAGACATTTTGGAAAATATGAAATGCAAATGGCGGCAATATATGATATTAACTTTCTCCAGCAGATAATCAAAAACGAACATACATACACAGGTACATACGGATGCAGATCGACCAACTGTTGCAGTGATACCCTCCCCACTGCCATGTTCCACGAGCCTTATACCATAATATATAGCTATTCTGATGAACACGTGGGGGAATTCGGGGGCTGTGATTGGATGGTCTCTTCCGATCATCAAAACATAATGCTGCGGAAGTCGGCCATTTTTCTCAATATCCAAAAGCATATTGTCGTAAACAAAGACGCATGGTTCCGGTTTCTTCCACGTGTATAAAGTACACGCATACCTCGCCAGGTTTGTTTCTGTGACTAGTCGACAGACGATGCCATTTGCTGTGTGTGTGTTTTTGTTGTTGCTTACTGTACATGACATACATTACGTGTAAAATCCAGTTCTTTAACAGGCAACAAACCTTGCACATTTCCAGAAGCTGCAATCTGAAGCGACCTATCTCTGATTCTAGCAGACGATATCTCCAATGTTTAACACACAACCAGCAAACTCCTGTCACATAGAACGTTCATTGTACAGTGCAATGTTGAAATGAAGTTACCGGTCTGAAACATTTAGTCGTTTCTTCTGAGACAATCCTTGTTCTCTTATCATCTACAGATTTACCGCAGTCTTCACCACGCGAATTCCTAACAGAAGTCAGACTTTCGAACATACAATATACGTAGGCAAGCATGATACGTCATGACGTATATGATTCCTAGCATATTGACGTAATGCCAAACATCCGGTTATCTCGAGTTTTCTCCGTAATACATGTCCGAGGGTTTTTCAATGTTCGATTTCCGTGGCTTCATGCGGAAATGGAACCGTCGTCTGCAATCAACGACTGGTACTTGTTGCTGACAAAAACATGATTTTAACACAGCATTAAATGTCAGAATACCTATATAAACACGCAGCTCCAGAACAGCGCCAAGCCGGAGGACGTTGACGATCTCCTTGGGTCCATCTCCAGTTGTTTCACTGACATCAAGAACTGGATGACTGAGAACAAGCTGAAGCTGAACAGTGAGAAGACGGAGGCCCTTCTCGTTGGAACACGACAGAAGATTGCTTCCCTCACTGTGACCGACCTCCAGCTGGATGACGCGACTGTTCCATTCTTCCCTGCTGTCAAGAGCCTTGGCGTCTTTCTCGACTCCACTCTCTCCATGCAGACACACATCTCCTTCATCATCAAGACCTGCTTTTTCCACCTACGACGCATCGCCTCCATCCGTCGCTACCTCACCCACGACGCCTGTGTCAAGCTGGTTGTCTCCCTCATCTTCAGTCGTCTGGACTACTGCAACTCCCTTCTGGCTGGCCTCCCCGCCTCATCCATTCATGGCCTACAACGAGTCCAGAACGCCGCTGCCAGGCTGACGTTGAGGAAGACGAAGCGAGACCACATCACCCCCCTACTTCGCTCCTTGCACTGGCTCCCTGTCAACACCCGAATCTCCTACAAACTGTCCACTCTGGTCTCCAAGTGTCTCAACGACTCTGCTCCCGAGTACCTTCAATCCTCCCTGGACCTGTACACCCAGCCCTCCGACCGTCCCCTTCGTTCTGCTGCTGACCCTCTCCGCCTCCACATCCCTCGCTCGAAACTCGCATCTGCTGGTCAGCGTGCATTTCCCTCCGCGGGCCCCTCCGTCTGGAACTCCCTGCCGCTTGAGCTTCGCCAGAGCCCCTCTCTTGACGCGTTCAAGAGTAGGTTGAAGACTCAGTTCTTCCCGTAGCTGGCTGCGACTTTCATGCTCGACGTGATGTGTTGTGCCCCAAAAGACATTCTTGTGCTGTGCTCTGTGAGAGGTGTTTTCTTTGTGCTTAATATTATTTTGTTTGGACCTAGCTATTGATGTGTACATTGTTGTTAAACAGTTGTTTGTTTACCAGGGTTTGCTAGTGTGTGATAGGGTTCGTGTCCGTCTGAAGATGTTAGTTTCTCTGTTAGTCCTGTGTTGACAACTCTTCGACAAGCGCTTAGAACTGTACCCACGGAATACGCGCTATATAAGCTTCATATTGATTGATTGATAAACGCTATTGTGTTTTCATCGTAGCAATAGTGTCCGATATTTAGACTCGAACAAGTATAATGCGACTCGTCTTCGACTCGTCGGCATTATACTTGTCTCGTCTAAATATCGGGCCCTATTGCTACGCTGAAAACACAATAGCTGGTAATAAATGCACTCCTAATCACCTCTTCGTAGAGTGTGGGTCGTTCACGAACAACGTCGTCCTTTGCGGGGATAAACACCGAAACCTTCTTTACCAACTCTATAATATGGTTAGTGTATTACTCACACCATCTGGACTGTGAAGTTAAAATTACGTCATTATTGTTTGTGATTGTTTAACAAGATAAGGATTTGATGTGGGGTTGAAATTGGAAGACCTCGTGGTGATTGGTGGTTACATAAAGCCTGACAAAAATCAAAATATTGTTCGAGACACAGGGCCGCCCCCTCCCTCCCCCCCCCCTCCCAAACATCCCCTCCCTTTATTAAAATTACACCTTTTTAGTACCTTTCCCCTTTTTAGATCCTCGTTTTCCTGATTTTTTTTTAATAACGTCTGAAAATTCATTTCCATCTTGACTCCTCCATTATATGACCAGATTTTATCTCCCACAATTCCGAGAGGAATGGGTCACGTGAGATAGAACGCGGAATACGTCACTGAACGAATGGTTTTCGTCCTGTGAAGACGTGTTGGTGCACTGTCTCTTTTGCTTTGCTTTCATTTTTCTCTAACCTTTCTCTGTACAAGTTTTAGTTGTAGGTTAGTTGAAGTGTATTGACTATTTTGATTGTTTATCATTGTGTCAACTTGCAAGGTAAGGAAACAGTTTGGAGTTTTCGGTGTTTGTTGGTTTTTGAACCGGGAACGCGTCGTTTCGCGTTTGAATTTTATTCGTCGCAGCTACTTGAAGGGAAGTTTCCACTGTACGAGTATATTTTGTGACGCTCTGGGTAACTAAGTTGCTCTCTTGCTTCTCCAGGGAGCGAGGTAAATGTGTCCTGCAAGACAACCATGATCTCCATCCCGACTGCAGGAGGAAAATCAAGTAAGATTAATTAGTTCTTGCTCTTAGCAATACGACTAATCATAAAATCTAAAGAAAGCTGGAGCGACATAAGTTTCACATGTCACATGTTTCAAAGTGTTTTAAAAAGACGAACACAACATCATCAACAACGTGTAGTATTCATAACATTGAGCAGGAAAATATCACTGATTCAGTTCATCAGGATTAAATTCAGTAGCACTTTTTTTTGCAAAGAACGGCATGTAGTTAAGCTCTCTTAAAGATAAAAGGGAAGCAACCATAGCGGATACTTTGATGACTTCGTGAACATCCTTTAAACATCCTAGTTTAACCATATTTCTCGATATTCTTTTTAACGTTTGTTCAATACATTTCTTTAAATTGCTTATTCATTGTTCTTTGTTTGTTATTCGTGTTCTTGTTTGTTTGCAGTTGTGAAAAGCACAGTCATTTTCTGTTATTAGTTGCTCTGCTCCTTCACTATTTCAATAAACAATGATTTTCCATTGCAGTTATGGATGTGTGTCCCGTTCCTTGTATGGCGGGCGCCGGTGCGGGGTTAATGGCGGTCGTTGTCGCAATCATCCTTGTCATCTGCTTTGTCAGAAAGCGGTAAGTTGTATTACTTGAAGTGGAAGCTACTTAATACGCCGGTCTCCCTCAAGCACTCCTGATAATTATACAATAATTTAGGATATCGATTTTGCAATATTACTTTCCCAATAGTTATGCCACTTTTCAACATTGTTGTTGTTGATATTGTTTATTTTTATTTTTTATTGTTGTTGATGGGGATGCTACATGGTTGTGGTGGTGGTAGGAGCGTTCTTCTTGGTGTTGATTTTGATGTTGTTGTTTAATGTTTGTTTAATCTGCCTTCGAACCCATTGCCAAATAATAAATGAAGTATGGAAAAACCGAGTTATAGTCCTTGCTTGGCATTACCAATAACAATTAACATTTGTATGCAGGAAACGCCCACGTGCTCTAGATTCGTCAAATTCCCTCGATCCTCAAGCCGCCACTTCATCGCAGGACACAACTAACGCTCACGATATCTGCAGATTGGATTCAGCTTCAAACAAT
>NC_090247.1:59519968-59562468 GCF_037325665.1 Littorina saxatilis
CAAACAGACAGAGGCAGACAAGCATGCAACAGACAGACAGAGAGACAGACAGACAGACAGACAGACAGACAGAAGGACGGACGGACGGACGGACGGACGGACGGACGGACGGACGGACGGACGGACGGACGGACGGACGGACGAACGAGCAGACAGACAGACAGACAGACAGACAGGCAGGCAGACTGGCAGACAGCCAGACAGGCATACAAACAACCAGGCAGACAAACAGACAGACAGAATGACAGACAGACAGGCAGACCGGCAGTTAGACAGACAGGCAGACACACACACAGACATGCAGACAGACAGACAGACAGGCAGACAGACAGACAGGCAGACATACAGACAGACAGGCAGACAGGCAGACACACACTGACAGGCAGACAGACAGGCAGACAGTCAGATAGACAGACATACAGGCAAACAGGCAAACAGACAGACAGGCACACACACACACAGACAGGCAGACAGACAGACAGACAGACAGACAGACAGACAGGCAGACACACAAACACACAGACACACAGACAGACAGACAGCGGCAGACAGCTTGACGGAAGAAAGGACAGGCACGTGGAGAGAATCAAGTTTTATTCTTTTTCTCCGTGATGCATGTACTACTAATTAAACAAAACTATTTCGCTATTGTTTAAGCTTATACGTCAAACCACAACGAATTCACAATGGTGTGCTGGTTGTCTCATGTCAATGCGATGCTAATGTTATATTTCCTGAACACCAGGATCTTACTTTTGATTACTGACAAGTAGGATTTTCTGCTGGGCAGAAAACATTTCAACGGAATTGTGTCACTCATGGTGAGCATGCTAATATTTGGGCATCCGATGAGGATAAAGGCACACATGCACGTCCTTACATGCACACACAAACGCACAAGTACAGACACACAAACACGCAAAAGCACGAACACATGCTCGCGCACACGTACACACGCACGCACATTTGCACGCGCGCACACACACACATACACACACACACACACACACACGCACACACACACACATACACACGCACGCACATTTGCACGCGCACGCACGCACACACACACACACGCACACACACACACACACACACACACACACACACACACACACACACACACACACACACATATATCCATGGATATCATTTGTAAAACAATTATTAGAAGTCATTGGATTAGGTCAAGTGTGGAAAAATCAGTCTACTTTTAATGTGAAAGGTTAAAATATGTTTTGTGTAAAAAATTGGAACTCCAATATATACAACTCTGGAAAGGTCAAATAAGAAGTTCACCAAAGTTAAATTTTTATCAAAGAATAGTAACAAATTATAAAACGGAACCATATCTGTTATGCATAAAACAAAGAAAATATAAACAGTCGTTGTGTAAACTAAGAATAAGTGCCGACGACCTGACAATTGAAACTGGTAGATACAGCAATACACCTAGGGAAAATAGATTATGTGAAACATGTGATGTGGAGTAATAGAAGATGAAATACATTTTCTAGATAACCGCATAGAAAACAACCAATTACGAAAATATTTCATGAGTGAAATTAATCGACCTATATATTCATATGATGTACCAAGTCAACTTTTGCAAGTAGACAAAGTACAAACTGAATTGGGAGAATTTGTATATAATTGCTTCAAAAAAGAAAGAAACAATGTAATCATTTGGTTATTTATCTTCCCGTGCCTTATAAACACTACGTTTCATGACAATAAAGTTTATTCGTATTTGTAATCGTATCGTATTCACACACACACACAAACACACACACATACACACACACACACACACACACACACATACACACACACACACACACACACACACACACACACGCGCACACACGCACGCACACGGACATGATCCTTCATTTTGTCGGCCTAGAAATGTAGCAGATAAAATCAGGTCGTGGGATTTTGTGCAACCGTGGTTACCCAGCAAAACCAGGAAGTTTTAAAGGACCAGACCACGCTGTTTTAGCGTCAAAAACGCTTCGAATCGTGTTCCTGCGCGACCGAACACTTCCCGATGTTTGCAGTTAGTTAGAAAACCACTTTCTTACCGTCTTCAACAATGTTTGGTTTACTTCGGAATCTTCTAAGGCCGTAATCCGACGAATTTTGTGACCGAAGCGACGGATTTCTTCTCCAAAACGACCCGCCATTGTGCCGCGTGATCTTCGCGAGACTGGCTTATGAATAAATTATCCGTGACGTCACACCGTGTGTAGATGGTTGTTTACCAACATGACAACAAGCGTAACTGCAGACGAAATTGAACCGTACATGTTCGAACTACCGGTTTCTCTCCTCGAATCAAGCATGAAAGATGAGGGTGGAGGCCACTTCCAGCAGTAGTGAAACAGTGACGATGAAAATTGCGACACTGTTTGTCTCAGCGATCAAAGGTAAACACGCCCGCTCTCTGTGCTGAACTTATCGTCTGCTTTCGAGTCTGTGCTATTTTTTCACTCTCGCCTTGTCAACGCACTCGCGAATAAGTGGGATATTGTTTAAGTGTTCATGCATTGCATTCACGAGTAAAAGAACAACAGCTCATCGCAGTTTTAACTGTTCTTGATTATTTCAGAGACTGGTGTCAGAGTGGCCACTGTACCTGTTGTATTGTGTGGGAGGGGCAGATTTGAGAGAGAGAGGAAGCTAGCCTGAGGTACATTGTAGAATGAAAACTTGCAGGGGAGCAAGAATGCATCACCAGCCACGAAGGTGTACATACAACTTTTTTTGAGGTGCCTATATTTGTTTGATTGTTAAATGTATGTATTTGTTGTTGTTTTTAAAGGCTATCAAGAAAACTGTTGTCATTTAAATTTGTAACACTCAGTCACATATAGTTTCACACACACACACACAAGATTAACTCACTTGCATGCCCACAGAAGAAGTTTGCTCTTCACATTGTTCTGTTGTTGTTTTTATAATGTAATCATTGTAACATCAACACTCAGTAATAACCAATATTACAACACAATCACTTTTTCATCAGAACTCACTCACATACTACATGACTTTGTATTAAACCCTGGTTTATGGACACTTGCATTTGTACTTTGCATGGGAAAGCAGCCTGTAGCAGTCAAAGTCTGGGCACTGTTGCATTGTAGTCTTGCTGTGTATGCAGAGCTTTGTTGTAGCTGCCATAGGCCAGTGTTGCCATAGGCCAGTGTTAGGATCACCACCCCCTCAAACAGCTCGTTCAGTTAACTGATGCCTGTTTTAGACAGAAAAAAAAGTTACCACAATCAGCAGAACTTTCACCGGAGAAAGGGCATCATTCTTTCATACTTTCTTTCTCATAGCTTTTTTTTGGTTTTTATAATCTCTTCATTACACTAAATAACATCCATCTTAAGACCTATTTTGAGCCTTAATTTAAGTTGACTAGTAATGATATTAATCATAATGTATTTATTTTTATAATGTACAAACTAGAGTATGTATGTGGATATGTGTGTGATGGTGCTGGTATGGATATGTGTGGTTTGGGTTATGTGTGTACTGATGTGTACATTTTATGTGTTTTGTATGTTTTACGAGTGCGATTTTATGTGATGTTATTCTGTACACCAGCCAAAACAAAATGTCTGGTATATTAGATAATAAACGCACCTTTAAATTTATTAGCGACTACACCCCGTCACCCTCCAGTCCCCCTCCCCCCCATTACACCCTACACTTTTAACATTGTATAAAAAATCATGCCCCAATATAGGTCCCTAGTTACCTGGGAGGACGTTAAGCTCCATAATCAACATCAACAACGTATTGAATTGAATTGAAAAGCTGGGGTTAGGAGGTCTAACTTCTTGAATTAAAGTTTTTTTTTTCTCAGGTGCATGTAGTTTTTTATTTGCTTGAAATCATGGTGTATTCTGGTTGTAAGAGAAGAGTCAATTTCCTTGTAAGCCTGCAAAATTAAAATTTGTCATTTTTGAAGTAGCCTACATTTTTGTAAGAGTCCAAAATAGTCCAGGATAAGGAGGAAAAACATAGGGTGGGTCAGGAAATCTGAAACATTGCATAGTTTTGTTTTGCCTATGTAGACACAAAAAGTACTTAGAGCACTTTTTCCCCCCCAAGAGAGCATAGCTTAGTTTTAATTATTTTAATGCCACTGTTAGCAAGAGGAGTACTACAGACAGCAATCAAACAGTGGTTTTTTTCTGTAGACATTGTTATTTCTGTTTAGGTGTTTCAGTAGTTTTCTATGCGGATAAATCATGCTGCATGATCACTAGAAACAATCCAGCTCTGTAGCATGCAAGTTTTTTAAAGGTTTTTTTTCCCCATGTTACTCTGAGAGAAAAAAACAACCCACAGAGATAAAGTTGAACTGGCAGTTTGACTGAAGCAGTGGTAATAACACAGAGTGCTCTTCCTACAATCAATTTTTTTTATGTGGATGATGATGTCCACACATGTACTTGGTTGTATTATTTTGCTAGACTATTTGTTTCTGTTAGATATATCTGCTCACATGATTGTTGTTCATAATTTGACATTACATTTACTGCTGATCAAAATGTATTGTTGGAATAGGTCTGCTTAATATTCTGACTGCAGTTTTGTAATAAAATCAAATAACACAGATGTTTTAAGTATCAAAGTGCTTTTCACACACACACACACACACACACACACACACACACACACACACACACACACACACACACACACACACACACACACACACTCACACACTATGAGTATGACTGCAAACATGAATTTGTACTTGTATTAATTATAATTACTGTATTACAGAACCTGATCTGAAAAAAAGGACAACAGCAAATTATTCATGCAAGCTTGCTGTATTAACGATTTCTTTATCTATTTAATACAACACTGAATTAGATAACAACTATAACAACGTGTGTGTGTTTGTGTGAATGTCTATGTGTATATGGACGGACACTGATTAAACCTGAGACTCATCGATTACCCAGGTGAGTGTAAAAGAGGGAGAGAGAGAGGGAACTTTAAGGTGGGTGCATGGGGACGGACATGTAGTAACAGATATATATGTTTTAATCTGTAATCTTAACACATGTGCTTAAAATTAGGAACAGATGCCATTCCACTACAAATACTGTCAGTCTGACAAAAACGCCCAGTGACACTGAACCCCTATCCCTTACAGAACACATTCAGTATACATGTACTCACTTCCTTTCGTCTGCGTTTAGTGAAAGCAGATCGTTCTGATGACATTGGTATCCGGTTTCTGACCTCCTGTGAGTGGTCAACAATTGTCGGAACTGGAACTGCGTTAGGCAACAGCTGTTTTGTGTGTGCCAGGTTGTCTTGCCGGCTTAACTGCGTTCGCATTGGAAGAAAGTGTCGCGAAACACACAACATCGTGTTGGCCGTTTCCAGTTAATCAGTCTTGCTGCAGAAGTTGTAAGCCCATCGGAAAAAGGTGACAACTGATGCCTGAACCTTTTTTCTATACTTCATAGCTATCAGCAGCCGTGCGCATTCCTTCGGCGTGCTGTTGATGCTCGATTTAGGCAAACGCCCACTTGAGCGTAAGCTGTAACTTTCGGTTTCCAAACACTAAGTGACGTCACAGCCGGTTCTCGTCTACTGGCGGCCATTTCGAAGTCTCGTTTAGCAGACGAATTTGGCGAAACGTTTTTAATTAAATCACAATGATTAAGCTACGAATCGGTGAATTTCTTTACATTTTTGGAATCTTTAGGTGCATTTCTCTAACCTTCAGTCATCGGTTAGTGGTTCTAATAACCTTTAAAACAGCGTGGTCTGGTCCTTTAAGTTGTATTTCAAGTCTACGCAGTCCGTAGCAGTTCATTTGCAGGCTATCATTGCTGTGGCATGTCAAAATGCACCATCTACAGCTCAGCTTCAGCGTTCTTGTCTGTGTTTTTCTCAGCGTATGTACACAAGGTAAGGGAAATTCATAACTGCATGATTCTTTCTTCGTTGAGTATCGTACAATTCAATGTCATTTTTAAATGAAATGGGAAGCTACAAGAAATAATTCAAAGAGACCCCTGTTTCAGAAATCTCAAATTTATTTCTTAGTACATGTACATTAGTTGTATTTGTGTACTCAGTTTTTGAATCAAATTAACCTGTAAAATTGAACATGCCTCATAATTATGACAGTATTTGAGTGTATATCTGTGTGTGTTTGTGTGTGTGTAAACTGTGTGCGTGTGTGTGTGTGTGTGTGTGTGTGTGTGTCTGTCTGTCTGTCTGTTAGTCCGTCTGTCCGGCTGTCTGTCTGTCTGTCTGTCTGTCTGTCGGTGTGTTATTGTTGTTTTTGTGTGTACGTCCGCACATGCCTGTGTGCGTGCGTTGGAGGCAAAGTCGTGGAGACGTTAATTTGGATAAATTGTCGGGCAAATGTAACTTTGAGACAACAAAGGACATTCTCTGTGGTGTACTTTAGAAACAGTTACAATGTTATGTGAGTGTGTGTGTGTGTGTGTGTGTGTGTGTGTGTGTGTGTGTGTGTGTGTGTGTGTTTAATGCTATCGGCACGCTCTAGAGCCCCAAACCTGCTCATCAATTGAGGTTCTTTAGTGCTGGTAATCATTACCATATAACGCTGGCAGACGAAACCTGTTCGAATTTAGACTCTCAAGTATTTAATCCAGCAATTGCGAGCAAGTGTCACACAGTAGCGACGACAGCGAAAGCGAGTAGAAACATGACAATCCGCAAGGGTTACACAAACAAATAGTTTTGAATTTGAATAACTGCATGAACGTTCAAAACGAATATTAAGGTAATCCTAGTGTTTGAGTATATTATAACACCCCCAAGCGGAAGCTTAATTGGAAGGGCAATTTGAGACCACGAGTAACCCTTTAACTGTGTGTTCCCCCTTGTAATCTGCAGTGCGGCACACAGAGGCAGAGGAACACACAGCTGACTCCATCGAGGAACTGAAGAACGCTTGCAAAAAGGATGGCCTGCTTCTTCAGATCACAGAAGCCTTCTTTTGCAACCAGCCAGACTACAGTCCTTGTGATCACAACTGCACGCCTGTAGACGAATCTCAACCTTCCGGTCTATGCTTTGCACCTAGTGACACGCATCGTCTCAGAGGCTGCACGTCTGAAGCGAGTTGTCGGCTCCGGCTCAGTCTCGATGAACTGAACAAAGTATACAAGGCTGTGGACACTGAAGAATCGCCGGAAAATGTTGATGAGCTTTTCGACAGACGTGGAAAGTACGTTTTTCATTACGTATGTGGGGATGGTGAGTGCATTTTGAACTCGTATTTTGTCTGAAATTGGTTGTGCGTGGGGATATGATTAAAAAAAATAAAAATGATGATGATGATGATGATGATGATGATGATGATGATGATGATGATGATGATGATGATGACGACGACGACGACGACGATGATGATGATGATGATGAAGACGGCTACGACGACTACGGCGACGACGTCGACGACGATGATGATGATGATGATGATGATGATGATGATGATGATGATGATGATGATGATGATTTGGATTGACCTCCATGTGTGTTCCAGGTGAAAATCAAAAGCAGATAAACCCGTGTCGCGGACACAAAGATAACTCATTGGGAGAAAACTACACCTCCCTTCTCATCAGGCGTTACCCCTCGGACCACAACGAATGCCGCACTGTGTGCGACCTCGAACAACGTCGACCATTCCAGCTAAATATAAACTTTCTCCTGGCAGACACGGCGACAAATAAGCATGCGAATGTAATGGCATACAAACTACAATCAAGTGTCAACAATGTCAGAGAAGGAGAAAACGACAACAATGGAGATGAAGGAGATGCTGATGCTGATGATGATACTGATGACGCTGCTACTGCTGATGCTGCTGCTGAAGATGGATGGACGATGGTGCACAGTGGATATTTCAATGAATCGGATAGCTTGTTCACTAACAACATCATTAAGATACGCCTTCATTTTAAGGACCTGTCGACAGTCAGGCGGTTTTGGATTGATCTCGGAGGTAAGGATGTCTTGTTTCATCAAACATACCTGCTGAACGTTCCAGTAACAGTACATGCACGTCATTGTATTCCGAAAAACAAGGGTCTCAATGTACCAACAAGTCAATTGTCAAAAGATCATTTTCATGAATTTTGTCTTTCTGGATGTGTATATATTTTTACCCATGTAAAAAGCAGGAACATATCCTTGATAAAATGCCGGTGGACTATGAATGTATCAACTACGTTCTTTCACGCGTCTGTCTGCGTTAAAAATGCCTTAAATATGTACTGTGCAAAACTGGATCACAGCGAGACAACGTGCATGTTATTGTGTATTTCATATACTTCATATAATTATGTCCTTGAGGCTTTTCGATATATTTTTTTTTAATTAAAAAAGCGTTCTTCCATTTTGACAAATGCCAAAAATCAGCATTCTGATTGCTTCCTTGTGATGAATGGGCATATTCTGCTGAACTAATTTAGCAGAATGGCGCTGGTGTTAGTTCCAAAATAAATTCAGGAAAACATACCCAGAAAGACTCTGTGAAGTGTTCTTTTTACGTGTATCCAAGTAGGAACTGCTTTTATCTAGAGCTCCCCAAAATGTGCGCCCTTGCGTCGTATACGCACAAGAAGCCAAAAATACGTACTCTAAATTCTTGAAGGGGGTTCCGTGGCGCACTATACTTGAAAAGAGCGGGTCCCGGGACGCACAAAATGTATCATGTATACCGTAGGTACTGAATTCATCGTCTACTACTTTCTACAGAGACTAGACAAGAACGTACACTTGACTGTGTTTCGAAGAAAAAGAAACATCCTTCTGGATTTCTACCGACTTAAATTTACTGAGTAAAACAAACCGATATGACAAATAACACTTTATGAAGGTTTCACAGAACTGCCAAAAGTTCTGCCGGTTTTTGGACCCTTTAAAATTCTGCTTAAGGTTGTTCCGGACCCCTACTTCTTCTTCTTCTGCGTTCGGGGGCTGAAACTCCCACGTACACTCGTGTTTTTTTGCACGAGTGGAATTTTACGTGTATGACCGTTTTTTACCCCGCCATTTAGGCAGCCATACGCCGTTTTCGGAGGAAGCATGCTGGGTATTTTCGTGTTTCTATAACCCACCGAACTCTGACATGGATTACAGGATCTTTTTCGTGCGCACTTGGTCTTGTGCTTGTGTGTACACACGGGGGTGTTCGGACACCGAGGAGAGTCTGCACACAAAGTTGACTCTGAGAAATAAATCTCTCGCCGAACGTGGGGACGAACTCACGCTGACAGCGGCCAACAGGATACAAATCCAGCGCGCTACCGACTGAGCTACATCCCCGCCCTCCGGAACCCTACAATTTATAATTGGGGGTCCCTGGACCCTCTACGTAGAGTATCGGTGGGGAGCCGTGGATGTTTACTGATACGAAAAGAGCAATTGCGATTGTATGTTGTTTTCATTACAAGATGGTTTTAAAGAAGGTATCACAGAGAGGTGTTTAGTTGAGAACAGTGTTATTAATTAGCACATACTTGTACTTGTACTTGTACTTGTACTTGTAAGATGTTTGAGGCCAGTTAGGCCTGTTCATCCTTCTGTGGTCGTTTTCGTAGTAACCTTAGCAACTTTGGCATGCATGGTGGGATCAGCCTAGTTACTAGCTAGTTACTAGTAGCACTCAGGATCAAACACAGAGGGGAGATCTTTCCAGTGGGCGTCCAACCTGGCCTTAAAGGCATTCACAGATGGTGCAGTCACGACCTGGTCTGGCAGGCTATTCCACGTGTTCACAACTCTCTCGCTGAAGAAGTTGCCTCGGACATTGAGTCTGTAGCGGGGCTTGCTTAGCTTCAGGGTACTGCCTCGGGTGTCTCTACCAGCGAAGAAAGAGAACTGTGGCCGCTCTGTCTTGTAGAAACCATGAAGGTACTTGTAGACTTCAATCATGTCCCCCCTCTTGCGACGATGCTCTAGACAAGGTAGCTTCAAAGTGGCCAGCCGTTCACTGTAGGGTTTGTCTTTCAGCGAGCTTATAAGCTTGGTTGCCCTTCGTTGCACGCGCTCCACCTCCTGACAAAGTGTCTTGTGTTGCGGCTGCCAGACTGCGTGGCCATATTCGAGAATAGGACGGACAAGTGACTTGTAGAGCTGCAGGAAAACTTCTACTGTGAGGTAGTCGAAGGAACGCCTGATGACCCCCATGACTCTGTTGGCTTTTGCTGCTGAAAGGGCGACATGCTTGTTGAAGCTCAGGTTGTTGTCCACATAGACCCCCAGGTCCTTCTCGAAATCGCTCTCCTCTAGTGCAATACTGCGAGCTTCACCTGACGCGTCCGTCCCTGTCATGTAGTAGATAGCTTCTGACCTCTTATTTCCCAGCTTCAGGACATGACATTTCTCCGGGTGAAAATTCATCAGCCACTGTTGGGACCAGTCCTGGAGGCTATCCAAGTCTTTCTGCAGGGTTTGTGGGGCTCCCTCAACGTCACTTCTGGTGTAGACCTTAGTGTCATCAGCGAAGATCCGGACATAGTTGGCGACAACGTTCGGCAGATCGTTGATGTAAAGTACGAATAGCATGGGTCCTAGAACACTTCCCTGGGGGATACCACTCGTCACTTCGGCCTCTGATGACTGAACTCCATTCACGACCACACACTGTCGTCTTTCGCTCAGAAAGTCCGCAATCCAGGCCAGGATCCTTCCGCCGATACCGTGTGCTTCAGTCTTCAGGACAAGGCGTCTGTGTGGCACACTATCAAAGGCTTTCTTGAAATCCATGTACACAGCATCAACCGTTCCGCCTTCGTCAAGAATCTGGGTCCATGTGTCTAGAACATCTAGTAGCTGAGTGACGCAAGAGCGGCCTTGGACAAACCCATGCTGCTTATCTGTGATGAGGTCGTTCTCCTGTAGGTGTTTGATGAGCTGCTCACGAACTAGAGTCTCCATGACCTTACACAGGATGCACGTGAGGCTGACCGGCCTGTAGTTGTTGGCGGAGAGTTTGCTGCCCTTCTTGAAAATGGGTGTCACACGTGCATGTCGCCATTCCTCGGGTATCCTGCCCTCGTCGAGAGACTTCCTGAAGAGCATCGCTACCGGTTCGGCTAGAGCATCTGCTGCCTTGCTTAGAAGAAGTGGACTCAACCCATCTGGACCGGGTGCTTTCCCTGCCTGCAGACCCTCCAGCAGCTTTTTCACTTTCTCTGATGTGACTTCAAAGTCACGGAGTTCTGATGTGAAGTTGTATTCTGGTGGATCTGGAAGGTCGCCGTCAGCCTCTGCCGTAAAGACGCTTTTGAAAAATGCGTTAAGTACCTCTGCTTTTTCCTGATCGGATGTGGTTTTGGTGCCGTCTTCCTTTTTGAGGTCCGCTATTCCTGTTTTCGTCTTGGTTTTGTTCTTGACGTATGACCAAAAAGCTTTTGGGTTTCGTTTTGCCTGTTTTGCCACTGTCTGTTCTAGCAGTCGTTGTGCCTTTCTACAAGCCCGCCTTGCCTGATTTCTGACTTTACAGTACTCCTGATACACTTTGCCATCTCTCGATTCCAACCACTTTCTAAACAACTTGTGTTTTTTCCGTACTGTTCTCAGGGTACCTTTATCCATCCATTTCTTTGTAGATCTGCCACTGAAACGGGTCACCGGAACATGCCTCTCTACGGCCGTCTGTATCCTCTCTCTCAGCTTCTTCCATGTGTCGTCCACTGACAAGTTGGAAAACTCATTCTCCCAGTTTACCTTCTTCAGGTACTCGTTGATAGCAGCAAAATCAGCCTTTGAGTAGTTGGGTCGCTTCGTTCCCTCGCTGTCCTTCCGGAACCATGCCAGTTTGACGTTTAGAGTAACGTGGTCACTCTTTCCTAACCCCGCCAGTGTGGAGACCTCTTGAACGATATCCTCTCTGTTGCTGAGCACCAAGTCCACGAGACTGGGTTCCTGACCCTCTCTGAAACGTGTGCAACCCCTCTGATGCTGGGTGAGAAAAGCGTCTTTGTATGTGCGCAGAAACTGTGATGCCGGGTGATTTTGTCCTACCGTGCTTATCTCTTGGTTCCAGTCGATCTGTGGGTAATTAAAGTCCCCCAAAATCAACAAGTGCTCGGGCTTATCCTCCACTGCTTTCATCAGTAGTTCATTCAGCTTTGTAGCATTATCCAGGCTGCTATTAGGACTTCTATACACTAGCCCTATCCTTAAGACGTCTCCACTCTCAGGCTGGCATTCCACAAAAATGGCTTCTTGGAAATCACTGTTCAAATGCTCACATAAGGCAGGTTTCATGCTCGTCTTCACATACAAAGCTATCCCTCTCCCCTCTTTCTCCATGTTGTGGAAAAGTTCAAACCCCTCCACTGCTATCTCACACTCCTGGACATCATACCTGCTTCTTTTCGGCTTCACTTCAGTGATAGCTATCACGTCAGGCTCATGTAGTTCAATCATTGACTGAAGCTCTGCTCTCTTGTTCATCAAACTATCCGAGTTGGTGTATATACATGAGCAAGAAAACTGTGAATTCTTGTCTTTGTGCTGCTTAAAAACAGGTTTAAAATTATTTACATTCGAAGGCCCCTTCTTTCTCAGGCTGGGTGTTCCTGGTCTGGCTGCCGGAGGGCGTACTTCCCTACGTTCACGACCTGGCCTTGTCTTCTCACCCAGTGTGCGTTGTCGTCCCCCGATGCCTTAGACTCATTCTGCTTTTGTTTCAACTCTTTGAAAAGCTCCTCTTCTTGTTTTCTTTCTTGCGGTGTCATATCTTTTCTCAGCGAAACCATAGCAAAAAGGCGACCATCTTCCCCTTCTTCGTCCGGTTTTCCTTCACGTCTAGCCTTGTTAAAGGCCCTGAGCACTTCATCTCTTGCTGCTTGACTTTGGAGGGAGACCCTGATAGGCCTGTTCTTGCTTCCTTGATCTGCATTGGCTTGTTTAGGGCCCCTCAGCCTTCTTATGTCAACTGGTTCACTCTTGCTCTTAATATCTTGCAGAATCTGTTTTACTCTTTTTTCATCTTCTTCTTTCTTCTCCTCTATGCTGTTTGCCGTGCTTTCGGGGAGCCGAAAAATCATCAGATTTACTTGCCTCTTTGCTCTATCTTCTGCCTCAGCAGCATGCTCCTTGGCCTTAGTATCCACCAACCTGACCACTTCCTCTTTCTGCATAGTCTCAGCATTCTGGGCCTGATTATCCTGCTGCAGATTCTTCAAAGCATTTTCCATGGCGGGGGGAAAGTTTCCCTCTTCAATCTGCTTCACACGGTCGCTCATTGCCGAGACAGTATCGGACAACTTGCCCACGTCGAATTGCAATTTTGAGATGTTGCCGATGAATTTTGCGGCAAGGAGATTGCATGAACTGTTGCAGTACCAGTGGATTTGTGGTTGTGCGGCGTTACTATCCTTACTAAGTACATCGTAGGCAGCGTCTGAGACGTCCTGGCATGGCGCATGGAACCACCTCTCGCATAACCCACACTGAAGCGACTTTTGGTTGTCTCGGACGGTCTTCTTGCAGCTGCCACATTGTACGGCCTGTGACTGTGTGTCGGCTTGCGACGCAGAGCCTCTCCTCGTATTCATGCTCATAGTATGAGAAAAAAGTCACTGACCTTAGAGTCCCGTTAGATGCAATACCCAAGAGGTTCAGCAGAAGCCCAACAGCCTGTTGATCATGAAGTTGATGTGTATACAACGAATCCTCAAGTGAAGTTGTAGCAGAAGTCCAAAAGTGATGTGTTTTCCCGGACCGGAAGTGCTGTCGAATATGGCGCGGAACAGTAGACGCCACTTTCTCACAAGTATAGCGCTCAACAAAAGTTTGCAAACGACTCTTGATAACTTGAAATAGGAAGACTAGTGTCTTATAAAGCCATCCAGTACTGTTTTATGGTCTACCACTGTCCTAAACCTCAAAAAAACATCCAAAGTTTCGAGAGCGATGAAACGGACATGTTGATCCCACCACGCATGCGCATCAACAACAACAACAACAATATTAATGTTGTATCTATGTTACATGCACCACCACCACAATTTCTCCATGTGAGATAATAAAGTTAATTTGATTTGATTTGATTTGATTTAACAATAGTTATTTTACTTTAATGAACAGGCACTCCGTTTAGGCTGAAATGTACACCCGAAGAAGAGACGCCTACACAGCATGGGAGCACTTTGGACACCAGCGTCTCAACCAGTCCATACGGAACAGCAGAACCAGAGGAACCAGAGCAACCTACTACAGGTCAAGCGGGAAAAGAAGGTGCGTTAATTGCTACTTCTTAGTTGTGGCCAGTGAATTTACAATCACACAAACGATAATGTTTCCACCACTGTCAACACACCTCTTTTTGTTAAGGATTCAGGTTTAATGCGATTGCTAAACTGAGTACATTGTTGTTGAAGTTTTTTGTTTTGTCTGTTTGTTTGTTTGTTTGGGGGGGGGGGGGGGGGCACACTATTTAAATTAACAACAAGTTATATTTTTATTCCTGAAATAGAATTTTGGTTTGAAGTTTGGCACTAACTTTTTTGTTCCATTGAAGTAAACTATATCTTTAAGTAAGTTTTGTCGTAGGTCGGTACACACTATACGCCACATTTCCCGACCCTGAAAAAAAAAAACAGCCGCTTGATGTCAGTCTAAACGGCACATCAGTGACATATTTCATAAGACAGTAAACAGTCTAGCTTTTAAAAGCTAGAATGTTTCGTAAAAAATATACGGAACATTCTTACTTTTATAAAAGGCACATTCCTTCTCGTGAAAACAGCTAGGCTCACCATTTTCGATTTGGCCAGGCTTTTAGATTGATAAGACAATCGGACGGGCGCTGTGGCGGGGTGGTAAGACGTCGGCCTCTTATCAGTAAAAGGGGGGGAGTTAACGTCCTCTCAGAAAATATTTCCATTTGGGACAAGAATTGGTGATACGCTAAGGAGCTGGTAAGGGTGAGCGAAGAGGGGAGGATGACGGGGTGGGCAGGAGTGGTGATGATAAAAGTTTGTTAAGGGGTAAGTTCTTCTTCTAGATAGTCTGATTTAATATGATTGGGTTTGGCACCCGTTGTCTCAAGAAGCATTGGGAGTAGGATGTTAAAAGTAAACGTTTATTTTCCAAAAAGGTACTTTATAAAAAGTGATAAAATTTCAGAGCCACTTTATAAAATCAAGGGTTAAAAAAGGCGATTCAGATTTGTACAGAGAGAGCCCAAAAGCAGGTATATACAGCACATGGGCCTTTTTTTCATTTCACTTGCAGTTTAAGAAAGTTATCTATGCCACAGTGACACACCGAATACATTCACTCACACAGATATAGGGTAAATGTAAAAAAAAAAATATAAAAAAAAATAAAAAAAATTATATACACAAAGTACTGACTTCTAAATAATGTTGCGTGTAGGATAGTTTGTCATATATTGACGAGTAATTACATACATCTAAAATAGTTTTGAGAATAAAATAAATGTTCACCTAAGGAACGAACGTTTGGTAGAAGTCATAGGTGTGAGTTTTTGGAAGGTAGAAGTACGATTTGGTTGGGTCTTGGTATGCGGTGCTCGGCGTCCCACCCGCCAGAAGGGGTGAGGGGGGATGAGGGTGGAGGGGGGGGGGAAAGGAGGCCCGTCTCTCCCGGCAAGTGGGTACCGGCGGAACGCGCACACCAGACAAGAGAGTAGTTGGGGTATGGTGTGGAGGGTCGTATTAGGTGTGCGGTGCGCAGCTACCGTCCCGCCAGGTGGAGCAGGGAAGGGAGAGGGGGGATGGGGAATGGCCCTTCGCTCCCGGCGGGGGGTGCTGGCGGGCGCGCACACCCAATAGTAGTTGGGGTGTGGTAGAGAGTCGGCCTCTTAATCGGAAGGTCGAGGGTTTGAATCCCGGCCGCGGCCGCCTGGTGGGTTAAGTGTGGAGATTTGTCCGATCTCCCAGGTCAACTTATGTGCAAACCTGCTAGTGGCCTGCTTATCCCCCTTCGTGTGTACACGCAAGCACAAGACCAAGTGCGCACGGAAAAGATCCTGTAATCCATGTCAGAGTTCGGTGGGTTATAGAAACACGAAAATATCCAGCATGCTTCCTCCAAAAGCGGCGTATGGCTGCCTGAATGGCGGGGTAAAAACGGTCATACACGTAAAATTCCACTCGCCCAAAACACGAGTGTACGTGGGAGTTTCAGCCCACGAACGCAGAAGAAGAAGAAGAAGAAGAAGAAGAAGAAGAAGAAGAAGAAGAAGAAGAAGAAGAAGATAAGACCATCCCTCCACTTAAACACGTATCAACAATTAAAAGCCTTGGTTCTTTCTATTTACAGCGGAAATGTGTTCATGTATAAGTTTCGTAATTTTGTTGCCGCTAGAAATTAAATGTATTTGTTTTAACCTAAAAACTCACCACAGCAAGCAATCAGGGTGATGATTGTTTGTATGTGATCAAATGTAGGGATAATCCTATTCCATGTGAGTACATCTGGGATGGTGCGCCGACATGTTTTCACGAGCAGTGTGCCTTTAAGGTTTCTACCTGAATGACAATTTACGTCATTTAAGGACAGGAATAGCGTATCTTTAAACACACAAATGATAGACTTTAAAAGACTTTGTCCATCTAAAAAAAATTTTTTTAAAAAGTGTTCGCTGTTACAGAAAGTTAGTAACCCTCTTTGACATTAATGTTTCCCATTATGATTATGTCGTTACTGAAGTTATTGATTTTATATTTCTTTCTCTTTTTCATTTATTAATGCATGTATTATTTGCTGTTTTATTTTGTTTCATTTATGTGTGTTACGTACTTAATTCTTAGCCGTTGTATTCATTCGTTCATTTATTTATTTATTGACCTATTGATTGCTCTATTCCTGTTCACGTTTTAACTTTCTTGTACGTTGAACAGATGGCATCCCTGCGTACACGTACGTGGTGCCGGTGGTTATTATCGCCTTGGTCATTGGCATCGTCATTGGGGTGTTTTTTGTCAAGCGCAGACAGTAAGTAATCATGTGTGTGTGTGTGTTTGTGTGTGTGTGTGTGTGTGTTTGTGTGTGTGTGTGTGTGTGTGTGTGTATGTACGTGCGTGCGTGCGTGCGTGTGAGCGTGCGTGCGTTTGTGTGCGTGTGTGTGTGTGTGTAAGTACGTGTGTTCATCAATGTATCTGTCAGTTTGCCTGTTAATCTCAGCAGACTGACAAGCTCTTTAATCTAAACTTACGAACAGCTCTGCTTTCAAAGCTTACAACAAAACCATTACATTTTGCAGGCAGCTACGAGTGAAGCAAACACTAGGTGGCGACTGCAGAGGCACTGCACCAGATAACACGCCAGAAGAAACACAACCAGAATCAACCTACCAGCAAGTCAACAACGAAATGCAAGCTGCCAATCCTGCGGTAGAATCACCATACTCTGTTGCAAACAACGACGACGAATATGGGAGACTTGCTTTGAGCGGTAGACCAGATAGACAAAGGGAGGTAAACGACCTGTACGATCACGCCACGACTCTGCCGAAACCGGAAGGAGACGATGCCTACAACGTGGTTAACCGAGACCAAAAGAAGCAAGTCGTCTTGGACAATATTTATGATAGAACGGTCTAGGAATGACTGCGCAATAAGTTGAAATACACACAAAACACTCGCACGTGCTTACACATTCGCACGCATGCACGCACGCAAGCAAGCAAGCACAAGCACACACACACACAAGCACATCCACACATGTAAGTACGTACGCACGCACGCATATGACGCACGCGCGCACACACGCGCACACACACACACCCACGCACGCACACACGCACACATAGGCATCGCACACACGTGACACACTCAAGCGCTCTGTCTAAACACACGGCCACACAGCCACCTCCACATCAAAACACACCTTCACCGGATCTGTGAGCTTACTGGTACAGTGTGGTGTGTGAATATGGAACACGTGGCTGCTTGCAGTACGTGCCAAAAAGCGTCATGCGTATTATGAAGGCTTCGAAAGAGTGCCTGAATTGATGTTTGCTTCCGAAAGACTGGATTGTCAGTCAGTTGTTGTACAGCATGTTAAAGATTCATTCAACATATTTACTGGAAAATGAATACTTGTCTTTTACTCTTGCATCCATTTTCTTTAGCGTTGTAGTTTTTGTTAGTTTGATTGTTTAATCCAAGCGGAGCGCGGGCGAAGCCCGCGCGTAGCGAGGTAGTTTTTTTTTTCATCTCCCAGCACTGAAAATTTTTTTGCCAAGTGGTGTCTGTCTGGACATTGTTCTAGAATTCATCTTTTAGCACAATATTAGCGACACTGTTTGGACAATTCTATTAAAATTAGGCGTACAAACTGATTTTGTTTCGGGGAATCCTCTCAGAGGATCAGAATTTTCATACAATATCATCGGAAGCTGTTACAACGGGAAAATGTGAAACTTTTGTCACTTTTTAACATGGAATTTCATCTTTGAGCGTTTCAAGCGGACTTTAATAAAATAGTTATTTGCGAATTAAGCAGCGGAAGACACTCACCGGTTCAACATGTGTATGGTCATTAAACCTCAAAACATTTCAGTAAGTGGTTTAGACAAACACCTCCGCCATGTGAGGGTGACTGGTTTGTAGCTGAAGAGTTTTTTTCTAAAGTGTGTTCTAAATACAAATGACGTACTGGTAATGATGTAATGAGTTGTTCTAATCTTGTTCTTGGAACTCTTGCTGTTCCAAGCTTGTTCTTAGCAAGTCTTGGTGACGAGAACAAAGACTATCAATGAAATCTTTAGAAATAACCTCTGACAACGACGACGATGACGACGACGACGACGATAACAACAACAACAACAAATGACATCGACGACGACGACGACAACAACAACAACAACAACAACAACAACAACAACAAAAACAACAACACGAGAACAACAACAATCACGACAACGAACATGACAACAACAACACCAACAACTACGACGACAACTACAACGACTGGGTTATGATGACATCACCAATGATTTAAAGGCCGTTAAAAAATCGTTAAATCCTATTTCTTCACTGATTCTTATGAAATTTTAAAGGTAGGTTTGTTGTCCCCAACTTATTTTCACTCCATACTTTTCCAGAAGAAAAACAATTTTGGCAGTTAAAAACCGTTAAATTTCAATTCTTCACCGATATTTATGAAATTTTGTGGGTAGGTTCGTTGTCCCCAACTGATTTTCACTCTATACTTTTCCAGAAGAAAGACATAATTTTGGCAGTTAAAAAACGTTAAATTTCAATTCTTCACCTATCTTTATGAAATTTAGTGGGTGGGTCCGTTGTCCCAAACTGAATTTTAAGACATACTTTTCCACTATTTTCTTGGTGAGATCCCGTCTTCGCAGTCCCACCAACCCCACAGCCCCTGGGACATTTCCTTGTTCCAAACGAAATTGCAAATCTTGTCCCTTCCTCCACCCTGACACCTGCCTCCAAGGCCCTCGTGGCTCCTTCACGGTCAAGAGAACGTTTGACTGTCAAAGTCACAACGTTGTCTATGCGATCGTCTGCCTCTCTTGTCGCCAGATTTATATCGGAGAAACCGCGCGCACCCTTGAGGTGCGTTTCTCCGAGCATCTGGCTGACATCCGTCATTCCCGCAATAGGCCAGTATCCCTTCACTTCACCGCCGCTGGTCACTCACTTGATCATGTCAGAGTCATGGCTCTGTGGCAAGTACGTGGCGACTCCTTCGAGCGCAAACTCAGGGAGTCCCACATCATATCATCCCTTGGCACTACCTGCCCCGATGGAATTAACATTCGCCGTTAATTCATTCATCTCAACCTTCCCCCCGCTGTTCCACCTTGTGTGTATGTGTGTGTGTGTGTGTGTGTGCGTGTGTGTGTGTGTGTGTGTGTGTGTGTGTGTGTGTGTGTGTCCGCACGGGTACGCGAGTCTCCTCTTTCGTTCCCTTTCACGCACCCCCCCCCCCCCTCACATTTTGTTTGGTCTACAGACCTCAAAACTACCGCTTTTCATTCTCCTCGAGTAGCTTCCCTTGCTTCTCTGTCTTTGTCATTTGTCGGTTTGTGCAGTGCAGTTGTTTTGTCAGTTGTTCTCCTCTTTATTTGTTCTATCGTCTTTCTTCTTCTTTTTTGTGTGTGTACTTTTGTGTTTTTGTGCCTGAAGAAGACCCTTAGGTCGAAACGTCGCCGTTATTCGTTCCGTGTTCGTCATTTTAACGTGAGTACATTGCTTTTTGGTCTCTTTATCATACTTTTCCAGACAAAAAACCTTATTTTTGGCAGTTAAAAACCGTTAAATCTCAATTCTTCATCGATATTTATGAAATTTTGTGGGTAGGTTCGTTGTCCCCAACTGATTTTCACTCCATACTTTTCCAGAAGAAAAACATAATTTTGGCAGTTAAAAACCGTTACATTTAAATTTTCACCTATCTTTATGAAATTTAGTGGGTGGGTCCGTTGTCCCAAACTGAATTTCAAGACAAACTATTCCAGTCAAAAAAACTTATTTTTGGCAGTTAAAAACCGTTAAGTCTCAATTCTACACCGATATTTATGACATTTTGTGGGTAGGTTTGTTGTCAGATTTGACATGATGGCAGAATTGAAAGTGTGAGATATCCTGATGTTTCACAATTTATGCTGCATAATTCAGCCCCATAGGCGCTTGAATTTTAGGTGGAGTTGGGTTTTTTTTCAGCCCAAACCAGTAACCCCCACATGGTTTTCATGTCCCTTTCTGAGAGACTTCAAGAAGTTTCAATTTGACGTCATGATTAGCCTGCCGCATTAGCAAGTATGAAAACACGTCATCGATGACACATTTTAAGACAGAGAGAGAGAGAGAGAGAGAGAGAGAGAGAGAGAGAGAATCATGTACACACAGATGGACGACTTCGCTTGGGGTATGTACTGCCCGGCAGTACACATCTACTTAATTGTTTAATTGTTGTTTGTTTGATTCTCACTGTTTTCTTTGCTTGCCGTTGGTAGCTAAAGGTACACTCCTTCTCGTGTAAGAGATCATTTGACCATTAACTTTTTTTCGGCATTGTTTAACATAAAGGCGTACAATCTAAGGAGCCATTTTGAATTTTTGTCCGGCGAATTGGTCCTTACAAAGTTTAATGGAAATACGCTGTGCTATAATTTAGATACCCGTACAATAACAATACCAATAACAATTAAGTGAGTGTCTTCCGCTGCTTAATTCGCAAATAACTATTTTATTAAAGTCCGCTTGAAACGCTCAAAGATGAAATTCCATGTTAAAAAGTGACAAAAGTTTCACATTTTCCCGTTGTAACAGCTTCCGATGATATTATATGAAAATTCTGATCCTCTGAGAGGATTCCCCGAAACAAAATCAGTTTGTACGCCTAATTTTAATAGAATTGTCCAAACAGTGTCGCTAATATTGTGCTAAAAGATGAATTCTAGAACAATGTCCAGACAGACACCACTTGGCCAAAAAATTTTCAGTGCTGGGAGATGAAAAAAAAAACTACCTCGCTACGCGCGGGCTTCGCCCGCGCTCCGCTTGGATAACAACACTTTATTGTCGATAAAAATACTACATAAAAATGGACAATTTTTCTTTGACACGCCCTGCCTGCCTGTAAACAATTATAACGAAAATTTCATAAGAATCATTAGGACATTTACTAAAAGGACAACAATGATTTGCTGGAAAATGCTTCGTGATTATCCTAATTTTTTATTGTATTTTAATCAGCGGTTTTTTTCTTCAATTTCTTTACTGAGTCAGGAGTCCAGACTGCCGTGTGTCGTGTGTCAATCTGATGGCTGCTTTCTGCGTAGAGTGGGGATTAATCCTGGATTTATTTCACAGATTAACTCCTGTGTCAATCTGAACAATATATTCAGTAACAAAAATAACCTTCTGCACAGGTGACACACAGGCTGAATAATCTTATCCCACGTAAAGCCGGAACATATCTTGGTTGGTTTGGGTTTAAACAAGGTTTTATTCAGTGGTACAGTAGTAAAACGAGAAATTATAGGGACACGAACTCAAGCGAACGCTTATATTGCGTGCCCAATACATGAATAGTGGATAATACAATTGTGATGTCGGACAGCAAAAATGCTAATATATACTATGTAATCATCTGGATCAGAAACAGAGTCAAAGTAAACCAAACAAAGCGTAAGACAGAACTATTATATAAATAGCAGAGGAAGGAGGGGGTTGGGTGGAGGGGTTGGGAGAAAGAACGGTAGAGACATGTAGAGAGATGAAAGTAGCAAGCGCATTTAAAAGAGAATGCACATAGTAAATCATAAACTGTAAACTGGGTCGGTTTTAGAAATGATTTACATCAGCAGGAAGTTATGCGGAAGTCTTGAGCTATGCATCTTATTAACACACACCTATTGTACTTGCCTTTTATGTGATCTCAGTGTTTTGCCATGAATGGTTATTCTTAACTCGGACGTATTTGTTTAGTTGTATATTTTGCTTACTATATGATTACCCGCTTCGCCGGGTACCGGCTTCGCCGGGAAGAAGTAGAGCCCAATACCAGGCTGCGCCTGGGACCCGGCTTTGCCGGGTGTACGCCGGCTTTGCCGGCGCACGAACAAAAGGAGATAAACGCGCAAAACACTGGAGACCTTCTAAAAATAGTAACGTGCAGTGACCTTCTAAAAATAGTAACGTAGTAACGGGAATATGGATTGACGCCACACGGAGGAAGGGAGATGATCGCGGCTGAAAACACTGGAGAAGATAAGGAAGAGTTACTGGTAGTGGATCCCGACAACAACAAAAAAATCGGTTCAGTGCGCACAGCGCTGCGCGCTGAGAGCACGTGTTGAAATATCTCATCGATGAGGTTGTGTCCGGGGTGTAGCTGAATACGGTGTCCAAATTTGAAAAAGATCCACCGAGAACTTTGGCCGTGCATCGCGAACAGACAGACAGACAGACACTAGTCGTATATATATATACTAGATGATTACCCTCTTCGCCGGGTACCGGCTTCGCCGGAAAGAAGTAGAGCCGAATACCAGGCTGCGCCTGGGACCCGGCTTTGCCGGGTGTACGCCGGCTTCGCCAGCGCACGAAGGAAAGGAGATAAATGCGCAAAACACTGGAGACCTTCTAAAAATAGTAACGTGCAGTGACCTTCTAAAAGTAGTAACGTAGTAACGGGAATATGGATTGACGCCACACGAAGGAAGGGAGATAAACGCTGAAAACACTGGAGAAGATAAGGAAGAGTTACTGGGAATGGTGAAATGAACAGAAAAACCAAAATCGGTTCAGCGCTGCGCGCTGAGAGCACGTGTTGAAATATCTCATCGATGAGGTTGTGTCCGGGGTGTAGCTGAATACGGTGTCCAAATTTGAAAAAGATCCACCGAGAACTTTGGCCGTGCATCGCGAACAGACAGACAGACAGACAGACAGACAGACAGACAGACAGACAGACAGACAGACACTAGTCGTATATATATATAGATAGATGTCTTTGTTTGCTTGATGCTTTTTTTGTGTGTACACCGTACGCATGAAAAGGAGTTAAAAAAGAGGGCGTGTACTAGAATTTTTTCCATGGGAAATACTGTGTAAACTCTTGCTTCAGAGTGTTAAAAGTACCAGATGTCTTGTGTTAACGATTATTTGCACCACCAAGATTTCTCATGGGGCAGATGCATCCCTCAACTTCAATATAAACTAAAACAGACTTATGTCATTTTCGAAATAATGGTTTTTTAAACGAAAACCAACTTTGTTCAGAAACCAGAAGTAATTTGTGACCCTCCACCACGGAATGAGTCGCATGTCACCTTTGCATGATTTTCATATTTTTACATTTTCCTAAAGAGTTTTTTATGCTCTATCCAGTGGTGAAAACCGTTTTAGAAAAGAGCAAAAACTGTTTGAGTTATAAGCCTGTGACTAAGGTGACCCTCACACTGTTACCAGACACTCCCCGGACTTACACTAAGCCTAGCGCAGAACCGCGCGAGGTGACATGCGACTCATTTAGTGGTGGAGGGTCACGTATGCGTTTGGTATCTATCTAAGTGGAATGATGTCCTACAACTTGAATACATACCAAAAATCAAGTATTTAGTTTGATGCTGGTATCATTTTCGAAATGAATTCTTATTCTTTACTATGCAAAACCAAATCCAGGCAGGTTGTTGCTGTTTAGTTTGTGCCCAGGTGAAAAGATGTCTTTTTTACATGAAAAGATATGTGGCGGTAAAAAGTCGTTTACACCAAAAGGATGGTATTTTTAACAAGTCTAAAAATTCAAATTGGCACTCAGCTTTTACGAATAACATTTTCTTTCTTAGTTTATGAAGCTCATATTATACTATATATTATATTATTATATTATATTATATTGTACGTGTAATACAAAATAACACATGTGAAGAGACTACATTCAGGAAACATCTATTTCAAGTACGTTACATTTCTCAGCATAAGCATTGATTATGTATCTATATATATATACGACTAGTGTCTGTGTGTCTGTGTGTCTGTGTGTCTGTGTGTCTGTGCGCGATGCGCGGCCAAGGTTCTCGATGGATCTGTTTCAAATTTGGTGATCATATTCAGGTACACCCTGGACACAACCTGGTCGATGAGATATTTCAACACGTGTTCTCAGCGCGCAGCGCGGAACCGATTTTGGTTCCACCTCAGCTATTTTGGTTCCACCTCAGCTTACCCGGGCCCCCATACCGACACACCATAGCCGCTACACCACATCACAACGCCAAAGTTCTCGGTGGTTCTTTTTCAAATTTGGACACCGTATTCAGCTACACCCCGGACACAATATCATCGATGAGATATTTCAACACGTGCTATCAGCGCGCAGCGCTAAACTCATGTTCGTTTTTGTGTTTATTTCACCATTATAAGTAACTCTTCCTTATCTTCTCCAGTGTTTGGCGTTTATCTCCCTTCCTTCGTGTGGCTTTCCCGTTCAGTTGTAAGTTACTATTTATTTTTAGAATGTCACTGCGCTGTCCAGAACGCTTCCCTTGCACCCGTAAGTTGTTCTTACTGTCAAAGTGAAAAGGTCGAATCAATTTATAGCCACGCGAAAAATACACTCTCACCTATCTCTATATATTTATAGATACAGATATGCATATATATATACGGCTTCTCTGTGTGTGTGTGTGTTTGTGTGTGTGTGTAGGCAAAAACCTATGTATTATAGAGTTCTGTTTGTGATGGGGTCTAGCGGCTTTTGTCTGTCTGCATGTTCTGGCATGTGAGAAGCAACAGCAGATAATATAGGGCTAAGAAATAAGCTCTAAAATTCTCAATCCCGTTTGACAGGACTTCGCCTTTCAAAGGTGATTGTGGTGAACCGCCACGCTGTCTGTCTCTGTCGCGCCGTTCACCCCAAATTCCCGTTTCTGAGAGTGACTATTTTTAGAATGTCACTGCGCTGTCCAGAACGCTTCCCTTGCACCCGTAAGTTGTTCTTACTGTCAAAGTGAAAAGGTCGAATCAATTTATAGCCACGCGAAAAATACACTCTCACCTATCTCTATATATTTATAGATACAGATATGCATATATATATACGGCTTCTCTGTGTGTGTGTGTGTTTGTGTGTGTGTGTAGGCAAAAACCTATGTATTATAGAGTTCTGTTTGTGATGGGGTCTAGCGGCTTTTGTCTGTCTGTATGTTCTGGCATTTGAGAAGCCACAGCAGATAATATAGGGCTAAGAAATAAGCTCTAAAATTCTCAATCCCGTTTGACAGGACTTCGCCTGCAGAGGTGATTGTGATGAACCGCCACGCTGTCTGTCTCTGTCTCGCGATTCACCCCGGCGAAGCCGGGTATTCCTCTAGTAAATGATAAAGTTAAATTTTAAGATGCCTGCAAACAACACAATTATGTTTGAAGCGTTGCGATCATTTTTGTAAATAAAACAAAATAGCAGACTCAGTGTGTTGTTGTTAATGTTGTAATTAATTCGTGTTAAAGTATTAGTATTATATGAAGTCTTATATCGCGCGCGTATCTCCAGACTCGGACTCAAGGCGCAGGGATATTTATGCCGTGTGAGATGGAATTTTTTTTACACAATACATCACGCATTCACATCGACTAGCAGATCGCAGCCATTTCGGCGCATATCCTACTTTTCACGGCCTATTATTCCAAGTCACACGGGTATTTTGGTGGACATTTTTTATCTATGCCTATACAATTTTGCCAGGAAAGACCCTTTTGTCAATCGTGGGATCTTTAACGTGCACACAGTATGTGTAAATATACGCAATAGATCTGTATTTTCAATAACAAAACAAAAATATATCTCTATTAGAGACAATGCAATAGTTTATACAATACAAACTCGCTAATATTAATATACAAAATACATCTGCATTTTCAATAACAAATCTAAACGTTATTACAATCATGCTATCATTAATGAATAAAGGTTTAACATAATTGCAAGTCGGCTTAATAGCACCATCAGCCTTGAAGCTCAAAGCCTTACCAGTCAATGTTTTTTTGGGGTGAGTTTTTTTTATACGATCGAGTAACCGGTTCTCACTGGTTCTGTTCAAAGCAAAATTTGGAGAAAAAAATCCTTCTCTCTATTTGAAGTCGATAACAGTTTGTTTTAATGTTCCCGTCCGTATTCCTTGCCGACGTTTAAAAAAATAATTAATAAAGATGAGGATGAAAGTCGCTTGTTCATGTCAATGCTTGTCAATTCTCTCATGTGCCAGGAGATTGGTTCTGTATAACTCTCACTTACTCTATTACACATGTCGTATGCATTTAGAGCGCTAACTTTTCTTTGTTTATCAGAGCTTGCCGGCAATTGTTCCATTGTGTCTGTGTCGCATGCCTACGCACGTATACCACCCCCCCCCCCCCAAAAAAAAAAAATAATAATTAAAAAAAAAAAAACTGTTGTCATTGCCACAGCAGAATAAATTTATCCGCCCTCCCCCATTTAAAAAAAAATCGTAATATTGGAAAACATGTTTTGTTGTCTTATATACTTCTGACAATGACAATAGTTTACATTGTTTTGGTGTCTCAGTCAGACAACCACCCCCTTATCAGTTTCTGTACACAGGGTTGTTGTGCTTTTCGAAGTCCATGTCCGAGGTACTTCTCCTGAAAGAAGTAAAAATAAATTGTAGTGGGACACTGTGTTAGCAATATTGTACTTATACATTGAATATTTTACCTCCACTTATTGTACATGAAACACGCGGAAAAGACTTTGTGCGTAAACCAAACCTAACCAAATCTAGCTATTCCTGACTTAACTTAACTTAACTGAAATTAACTTAACTTCACTGAAATTAACTTAACTTAACTTAACTTAACTTAACCTACCCTAACCTAACTTAACCTAACCTAACCTATTTTAAACTAACTTAACCTAACCTAGCTAACTTAACTTAGAACTTAACCTAACTAAACTGAACTGAACTTAACTGAACTGAAATTAATTTAACTTAACCTTAATTTAGCTTCATGTAACTAAACTAAGACACACCAATCCCAATCAAATCCAACCAACTCAAACCAAAACAACAAAAACTCAATTAACTGCACCATACCTAACTTAAACATAACTTAACTTAATGTAACCAAACCAAAACCAAATCAAACCAACTCAAACCAACTTAAACCAAACCAAACTTTAAAAAAAAAACTCAACTAACTGCACCAAACCAAATTAAACTAAACTTCACGACACCAAACCGAAATAACTGGAACCGAAACAAAACGACACTCACATTAGATCAACTCGTGTTTTGGCAAATCAATACACAGAAGACTAATTTCGTTGACCCCTTTTTTTTTTATATCGCTTATGTTTGTCTATATACACGATACATCATTCCTGTGCTTTCGCCTCATGCTCACCTTCTGCGAAGAAAGAACATAACCGCGGCCACCACACAGACGATCAGAAGAACAACGACAACAATAACGATTGCAATCGTTTTCAGTTTCCCGTCCAACTCTGTGGAACAAAAACAATTGTCATCATTTTCACGAGTTTTCATTCACAAGCACTTGGGAAATAAATCTCATGTTCCCCGGGGAATAAATCCCCGGTTACCATAGTTGCAGGAAGCCCTATTACATGGATAATCAAAAGCAAACCCAATAGAAACGCTCGAGGATTCTTCGGCTCTTTTCATTGGCGTTTCCCCAGACCTAAACAGACGACAAGACACTGCTTTACAAAGTTCCAAAAACCAACTGGCAAACTGGCAAAAGTAAACAAAAAAACAAAACTACTTCAATAAATTCGTCACAAACAAATGAAACCTACCGATATGTTATGTCTTCTTACAAAGTCATGGAGTGCGTGTATCTGTGTTTCGATACACAGACGTTCGGAGAAACACGAACGTCAAGTTCAAGTAAAACGACACCTGACACACACATTTTGACCCGTGCACAAGACGTTGTATCGATAAACGAAGCACAAATAAGAAACAATAATAAAAGCAAAGAAAATAGCAACACGATATGCAAACATCTAACAAAGCCGAGCAAGCAGAATGACAGGTCTAATGAAAAACAAAGAGGTACCGAGTCGGAAACAAGATCGCGATTCTTTCCTTCGCTGCACGACGCAAATCTTTGGTGACCTTTGACCAAACGTAGCCGTTCCACATTTGATCACCGTGCTCAGCTTAATATTTACAACAGAAAGCCGAGGGGGTGGAATACCGAGATGAACCTACAGAACTGTGCATCCTAGAACCTGACATATTCATCCCAACTCATTTAATGAACTCAAAAACACAGAAAGTTGCTTTCACACGCCATCTTTGATTGCCAGTGGTTATCAAACCGGTACCCGTGTGGTTATCAGCACGGGACCCGTGTTTCAAAGCATGGCTCCCTGGGTTGATTGTGCACTTGTTTTCTCACTACCAAAATGATGACAAAAACGATGTTTGATGGTTTGTTGACAGACCAGCTTTTTTGTCGGTCCTCGGGGGGGCATATCGACTTTTGTTTCATATTTATTGACCGCGGCCTTCGGGCTTGGTCAATAAATATGAAACAAAAGACGATATGCTCGCGCTCCCCCTCGGACAGACAAAAAAGCTGGTCTGTCAACAACCCATCAAACATCTTATAATGTACATGTCAAAACATAGTCCACTGGAGAATATATCGTCTCTATATACTATCCAACGCAGTATTTTAGCCTTGAATGATTGAACGTTCAAATATTAATTCCTAGTGTGTGTTGTCATCAGGTCAACCCCAAACTTAACTATTTAGCTCTTAGTGTGTGTGTGTGTGTGTGTGTGTGTGTGTGTGTGTGTGTGTGTGTGTGTGTGTGTGTGTGTGTGTGTGTGTGTATGTGTAAGTTGTTCTCTCCCAGAGTACACCTTCAAGTTTTGTTTTGCGCTCGACTGAGTAAACGTTAAATGCACATTACAAAACATTCAGCATAGGCATATCTCAGTTTGCGCTTACTCGCATGACTACTGCTTGAAGACTTACCAGGTTTTTTAGCATCGCTGTCACCATCAGAATCCATGCCATTTGCTGAAAAAAGGATAGAGACAATTATTGCTTTTTAAATGCATTTGGCAAATTATGAATTCTTCATCTTTCATGATTTTGCTGCTACGCCCCCCCCCCCCCCTCTCTCTCTCTCTCTCTCTCTCTCTCTCTCTCTCTCTCTCTCTCTCTCTCTCTCTCTCTCTCTCTCTCTCTCTCTCTCTCTCAAGCACGATTAAACACTTCAAATCGCAGCTTCGCAAATATCTGTTGTCACGAACAGTTACATTCTGAAGCTGTTTCTAGCAAGAATGCATTGCTATCACTAACCTCTATATATTTTGTTGATCATGATAATGATGTCGACGATGATCATGATGATGAGGTTGTTGTTGTGTGTGTGTGTGTGTGTGTGTGTGTGTGTGTGTGTGTCCGTGTGTGTGTGTGTGTGTGTGTGTGTGCGTGCGTATATGTCTGTGTGTGTGTGTGTCACGTGTGTGTGTATGCCATGTGTGTGTGTGGTGTGTGTGTGTATGAGTGTGTGTGTGTGTGTGTGCGTATGTGTGTGTGTGTGTGTGTGTGTGGTGTGTGTGTGTGTGTGTGTGCGTGTGTGAGTGTGTGTGTGTGTGTGTGTGTGTGTGTGTGTGTGTGTGTGTGTGTGTGTGTGTGTGTTGTATTGAGTGCAGGCATGCGGCGCGCGTGTGTGTGCGAGTCGACTTTTCTTTTCCTTTGTATTATATTGACATACATGTACATTTCAATGTTCTATTATGCATTATGTATTCGTATAGATAATATTGTAATTAGTAATACTGTCTGATTGCGATTGACAATTGTCCTTTTATTGTCTTTATTGTTATGTCTTAGTTTAGCAGGGACAGATTGTAAGACTAGGCGTGAGCCTAAAATCTCCATCCTTGAGTAATAAAGTTCGTTCGTTCGTTCGTTCGTTCGTTCGTTCGTTCTCTTTCTCTCTCTCTCTCTCTCTCTCTCTCTCTCTCTCTCTCTCTCTCTCTCTCTCTCTCTCTCTCTCTCTCTCTCTCTCTCTCTCTCTCTCTCTCTCTCTCTCTCTCTACGACCTTTTTCGACCCTTCTGTCCACGCCTCCCCCCCCCCCCCCCCCCCCCCAAGCCAGTATCAATCAAAAGGGCGCATACTTGTTCTTGAGAACAGAACGCTACCAACACCGAGAGAATTGCTACAACAAAAATAACACACACACACGACTACTACTGTTATCATAATGTATGTTTCGTTAGTAGTATTCAGGTGATTTCCCCCTAACACTGCAAATGACGTCATTGTGGTATAGCGCCCAAAGTAAAAGAATCAAAATTCAGAAAAATAACTGCGATATTATTTTAATCGCTAAACTTATACTAACTTCACAAGAAATTCCAAATATCGTCATTAGCAATGTTACTGCATACACTCACCGCAGTAACAGATCGCACGGTGTTTGTCGACGCAGGGGACATCATTCAGTCGATAACTTGCAGTTCGCGGTGTGGCAGCTATACAGGCACCGGGTTGTCCCCCTTGTTCCGCTTCTTCACCTGCAAGACGAGAATGAGGATTTGTTTTAATCTGAGAATGAATTATATGCTTATATTATTATCTCGCGTGTCCCTTCATAGCGAACTTCTGGACAATTTGTCACATAAGTTTATTCTCTGTATACTAAGTGTGTGTCTGTCTGTCTGTCCACTGAAAAGACCGCTGGGTCGAAGATCAGTAAACGTAACGTTTTGTTTTGTTAAAGGCTGACATAGTCCTATTTAATTAGTTTAATTACTTCCAGGGCTTTTCCCATCGTTGCGGGGATGTATAAATTAAGCTTCCTGCAAAGTTTTAGGTTTGAATTCCTTACCAATTACGAGAAATAATTAATTATTTATTGCATTGTTTAGCAACAGTTCTCCAGGACTTGGGCTATTTTTAGACCGTCAACACAGACAGTACAGCTTCGCCAATCCCCGCGTGAAGGAAATCGCTCACCTTCCGCGTGCAAAACGTAGTGATATTGACACGCCAGATTAGCGCGGTAGCGTATTGTGCTAAGCAGGAAAGCGCGCTTTTCTGTAGTCTTGTTAACTTCGCAATTTCCGGAAAACATCCCCTTTCACTTTGAGACTGTTCTGTTTACATTCGACACTATCAACACCACTTTGCAATACTGAAATAATTTTTTCTGTGTTTGAAAGCTACAGCCAATCGTTATTTTCAATACCTGGGTATTAAATTTACCTGGGTATTAAATTTAGCTACAATGGTAAATTTACTGTTGCACAGAAGAATTTGTATGACCGTGCCTCCAAGGCCATGTTTGCTTTATTACGTAAAACTAGAAAACTGTTTTTGCCTCTTGATGTCCAAATTGACCTCTTTGAAAAAACTGTGGTCCCTATTTTACTTTACGGTTCTGAAGTATGGTGCCCTTACATGTCTGATCTAGCTAACAAATTACAGATACGATTTTTTAAGATGATTTTGAAAGTTGGCAAATCAACACCAACAAACATGGTTTTGGGTGAATTAGGTCAGTTCCCTGTAAGTATTCAAGCGAAATGTCGTATGTTGAATTTTTGGTACAAACTTGCATTTTCAAATGGTTCTGACAAACTTTCTTGTGTGACATATCGTTTTTTGTTTAAAATGTATGAATCTGGTGTATACAAGTCAAAATATTTGCTTTCTGTCCATGGTGTTCTAAATGAGTTAGGCTTTAGTGATTTTTGGCACAATCAAACTATCGATAATGTAACGGATGGTGGTTATTTTAATACTTTCAAAGCACTGATGAAAAATAGGCTACAAGACCAATTTGTCCAAACCTGGCATTCAGAAATAAATAATAATGAGTTTTATTATAATTATAGAATGTATAAAGAGAATTTTGAGTTTGAAAAGTACTTGTCCATCCTGCCGGTTAATTTAGCAAACGCTGTTTTAAAATTTAGAACACTGAATCATACATTGCCTATACAAAAAGGTAGGACTCTTAGTATTCCCAGACAAGACAGAATCTGTCACAAATGTTCATCAGGTGACCTTGGGGACGAGTTCCATTATATTTTTGTATGTCCTTTTTTTACCAATTATAGAAAACAGTTGTTACGGTGCTATTATTATGCCCGCCCCAATTCAGTTAAATTCAGAGAGCTTTTTTCCACTACAAAAAAGAGTTTATTGCTAAAACTCGCAAAGTTCATGACACTTGTCATGGACTGTTTGAGAAGCGAGTAAAATTTAATTCTCTTTTAGCTTTATACTTCATTATCTGTTTTGTGTTGTTTGTAATAGTATCTTTGTCCTTATGTTAACTCACCCATCACCCCCCCCCTCCCCCTTCCCCCCATTTCCCATAGTAAAGAAATGTATGTAATTACTTTGTGTGTTTTATTATTATTATTATTATTTAAGTTATTGAGACATCCCAGTGCACTAAGGGATTTATAGAGCAAATCGAGAAAATTCATTATTGAACGAAGCGCATAGCGCTGAGTTCAATAATTATTTTCGAGATTTGCTCTATAAATCCCTTAGTGCACTGGGATTGTTTCAATAACGATATTGTCAGTACCGCCAGAGAAAAAAGAAGATTCAAAAAGCACATTTTGCAACGCGCATTTGGATAGGCGTGACTGTGTGGTCAGGTTTGTGTCACTGGATCTACTTTTGTGTGGGCTGTCTCAAGAGTGTCGTGCTTTCGTCACACGCAAACTCTTGTTTTAATTTCTGTTGGTAAATTCCAGTGTAGCGTTAAGCTAAAAAGTGATGATCTTCCATAGAAACCTCATTTGAACTCGGAGAAAGGACTGTGCTCTTGGTTTTGAAACCTTCATCGAGCTTCGACAGATTGACTGTGCAGAGTTTTGCCCCTTGCCACGGTCGACGGAAAGCACATTTCCAAAATAAATGTGGCATGTTTCTCGTGTGGTATCTTTACTCATCGGGGAGTCTGGTACTACATATGAACGGTAAGAATGCTCTGAACCCTACACGTATTATATCCCCATCGTTTTTTCGTTCACATTTGCCCAACATGTTAATTTGCTGAGCGGGGTTTATGTCGTCTGCTAGCAATTAAACCACTGCATGCAGTCTGCACTGAGTCTGCACTGCACGAGGCAGGCTGGTCTTATATATGTGCACATCCTAGATACTGGGTCACAACTATGGGACATGGACACCAGGAAAAAAAGTAGGACTGAATTGAGTGAAATACTCTTTTTTAAGTGCAAAAGACATGCCTGTATCTTTTTCTGTCAAAGAGAGGACCTTTCATATCGGGGTTTCTTTAGAAATGACAATTAGACACATGCAGTACGCTCTATGTCGTGGGTTACATGGTTTCCACTTTAGGCTTCAATATCCCACAGGAAAGAACTTTAGCTCAGTTATTGCATGTGGCATGTGGACAACATTGATAAATAAATATGCAAACATGAAAGTTTGAAATTACAAGTTTCCATAAGTTAACTAGATCGAAGTAGAAAGTGGAAACCGTAACCCACGCAATTTCCAGGTGCAAAAGTTTTTCTTGTAGGTCAAATGTAGCAACTAGCCTTTTGGGCACCCTTTTGGGTTTTAATACATGATAGAAAGATTTAAGTGAGCAAAAAGTTTTCGATCTGTGCTCACTGGGTTTATGTGTATAGAGATAATACTGTCGTGAGTTACATGGAAACCATAGTTTGTAATGTCTTTTATTTCCAAAGAAAAGAACTAAAACTTGATTATTGCAATTTGCATGTGGACAACATTGATAAATAAATATGCAAACATGAAAGTTTGAAATTACAAGTTTCCATAAGTTAACTAGATCGAAGTAGAAAGTGGAAACCGTAACCCACGCAATGTCCAGGCGCAAAAGTTTTTTTTGTAGGTCAAATGTAGCAACTAGCGTTTTGGGCACCCTTTTGGGTTTTAATACATGATAGAAAGATTTAAGTGAGCAAAAAGTTTTCGATCTGTGCTCACTGGGTTTATGTGTATAGAGATAATACTGTCGTGAGTTTCATGGAAACCATAGTTCGTAATGTCTTTTATTTCCAAAGAAAAGAACTAAAACTTGATTATTGCATGCGGACTACATAGATAAATAACTATGCATACATGAAAGTTTGAAATTTTCAAGTTTCCATAAGCGACAATCCTAAATGAGAGAATTAATCGATTGTCGATCGTGCGTTGCAGAAGAATCGAAAATTTCATAATGGCGCCGATCATGAGAACACATGTGCTGCTCAAACTTTGCACCAGATCAAGCTTTAATCAGCAAAATATCGCAAAATTCGTCGATGAATATATGCTACAATTGTCAAAAAAGATTTTACAGGTCTCAAACAGTGAAGATACAGCGTGGTCTGTCGTGAGTTACGTCTCAAAAACCGGAAACGAATACGATTGGGTGGATAAATTCTCATTGTCTATTCACATGACCGGGTCAAACGTCATGAATGGAACTTTCGACGGTGTTCCCGCGATCTCACAACGCGTGTGTGATAGGCAATGCGGGATTTGTCGTCTGCTGTGGCCATGCTTTCGTGGGTTACAGATGGAAACGAAACAAGGGTGGGGTACATTCAAGCGCGATTATAAGCTGAAATAAATTTGTTTCCTACCGTAGTGCTGTGTTTTGAAAACCTAAATGTTGTTGAAATAAATAAATAATGACTTTGAATAACTTTGAGGTTTCCTTTGTTCAGCAGATCGCATTTTTTGATGAAGTTGAAACCGGAAACGACGGTAACCCACGATTACGTGTTTTCTTTGCCGATCAAACTCCCAGAAGAAGAAAAATAGATGTAATTCTTGAGTGTGTATGTCGAGAATAATCCTTCAGCTGACCCATAAACATCACAATAAAATTCACAGAGCTTTATTCTCCATTATGTACAGCTGCAACACAGACTGGTGTATTTTTGTCCCAGTTTTAGGTGCTGTTTTGGGGGCATTTTGGCTAAAAATTAAATCGTTTAAAACCCACAGCAATGTTTGGAAACCCAAACTTGGTTGTTACAGTAAGTCAAATCCATCCCCTTTGACATCAAAGCATCCCCTTTGTCATCCATTGCTCAGAGATATTGTGACAGTCATTCAAAGTTGACAACCCATAGTATTTCCCAGTATCTAGGACGTGCACATATGGTAAGAACGTTCTGAACCCTACACGTTTTCGATTACGATTGTTCTTGCCTTGAAATAATAATTCGGAAACCATTCATTTACTGAACTGATGCAGTCGTATTTCAGTGTAGTCAGTGCGGCTACGTATGACAGAGTCGATCGAGTCAGTCTTCCAAACTGGTCTAGCTGGTACGTTATCGGAATAACACTTGTGTTTTCTGCTAGCGGGTGGGAATTTTATATTAACTCATCATTTAGTAATGTGGATGATAAGCTACATGCCACTAACACGGCATATGAGAAGAATCTATGCAAGTCGGCGAGAATTAGATGAAACGCAGCGGCTTCTATTTTTAGATCAGTGGCAGTCGCACTTTGGCACAGGCACATGCAATCTGTCAGAAAAAAACCCACTTCTGCTTTAATTGAGAAGCAGGAAATTTATGGTCATTTGGTATTGTGGAGAATATGGATAAGCTACATGTCATTCATTAATTCTGATAATGAGAGCACAGTCTTGCTTAGGCAAAGGGCGTAAGAATACGCTCTGTGGAAAAGTTAGCGCACTCCAAGAGTGCGCTAACAGTTTTAGCGCATCGCCATTAGCCAATCAACTGGTTCACATCAGTCATGTGACACCAGTACTTACTGACAATTATTATTATTATTATTATTTATTATTATTATTATTGTTGAATTGTTTCTTGTATTGTTTTTGCTCTCCCTCACCCCTCAACTCCCTTTTCTGTACATAGTCTGATTTCTTTTTGTTTTAGTTCCTTTTATTTGGTGTTGAATGAAATGTGTTTTTATTGTGTTTTTTAATTTTCCATGTACCCTCACGGGGTTTTATCGGAATAAAACTTGACTTGTTATTATATCCCCTTAGGTACAGTTTTATAACATTATTGGCACATGTAAACAATAGGAATTAATTAATGAACGCTACGTATATGGCAGCCTTTAAGCCCGCTACTAACTACAGCCGAACCAAGCCGAACCAGGTCGGCGAACGTTCGGCGAACGTTACACCGTGTAGTGCCTGGTTCGGTGTACTAACTAGCGGCAAAATGTATCGGTGACACAGGTCACATGATCAAGAAATATCACGTGAGAAGACTCGTAATCGGTTGACAGCGTTATAGCCGTCAGTATTGTCACTCTTCGAGGATGAAGATACACAAATATTCAACCAATGAAAAGTCAGTTCGCCGATGACGCGCCGAATGTTTGCAGGATTGTATCGGCGAACCGCGAACGTTACAGGACTGGTGCAACCCAAAAATAGGGGAATCCCCAGATTTGATGACGTCGCCGAACATTCGCCGAACTAGTTCGGCTTGGTTCGGCTGTAGTTATAGTAGCGGGTTTTATAAATATAGCGTTCCAATAACATACCTTTCTTGTTTTTTTTATTCTTATATTTTGGAGTCTACAGTTAATAAATAATACTAAGAAACAACATGTGTATGTGTATGTTTCATTACAATTTCAAACATATATTGACTGAGCGTAAAAAAAAATGTACTTCAATGGAAAGCCCTTTTTAAGACCTGGGAAAAGTCTGGGAAAATCAGGTCTTAACACTTTCTACCCCACCTATGTTGACCAAGTTCTTTTTAGCCGAGACCAGCTGTGCTGCAGCAGGTCACTCAGAATTGTAGTAACTGTGTAGTAACTGTGTATCAACACGCTGGAATGCAGGCGTTAGATGGACGTTACAGGAAGCGACTAAAGCTAACAATCTGAGCGGATATATTCGTACCTAGTCAGATAGAGCCATATGAGTGTGTACGGATATATCCGTACCTGGGAAACAATGAGTTAAAAAGGGAGAGTCTTACAAACGTTATAGAGGTTATGAACTGAAAATCTTAGAAAACAGGATAATAAAAGTAAGGAGTCGTATATTGGAGGGTCTTAAAAAAAAAAGGGGGGGGGGGTCTTCCTCTCCTTCTTCCTCATCCGCGTTCATTGGCTGAAACTCCCCCGTACACCCGTGTTTTGCACGAGTTTTTTTAACGTGTACCCCGCCACTGATGCAGCCACACACCGTTTTCGGGGGATACATGCTTAATGTTTAACTTATCATTTCTACTGACTGACCGTCAACCCATACAGCCGAGGTGTGTCTCTGCAGCGGAAGCCAGAAAGCAGAATCGCTGATGCCAAGCTTATCCAGCATGACCTTGAAATCGTCCAACAGCTGTCCTGTCCGAAAGTAATCGGTCACAGTCGGCAGAGACGAGTTTCCCTTGGCGTCCGATCCACAACGCGTCACGGCTGTGTCGTACTTCTCCAGTCTGGATGGGACTGTGTCCTCCTGCAAATCTGTTTAAACAGAATGAGTTATGCGTAATTAACCATCGCCAGTCCGGGTTATCGACTACACACGGAAGACATCGTGGGGCCGTGCGGGCCCATGCTGCTCAAAGATGCACGCTTTTCCTTCTTTGAGAAACATGGGTCCGCACGGCCCCACGATGTTTTTGGTCTACATTTGACCTTTTTTAGTTTTGTTATTACTTCTCGCTGAAATTTTAGGACATAAGAGCTGTTTAGGTGCCGGAGGCATTCTTAAAAGCTCGTTAAAAATTCCAACTAGTTTAAGAGATATTTGCAATTAAGCACCCTTCTGGGTCCACACGGACCCACGACCACCGGTGAAGGTTAAGGAAACACAGCGTTAAGGCCCACTCCGCCTCGTAAAAACAGTTCGCCTCACCCTCTCAGATAATATATATTATATATATTATAGTCAGGCTGTTTACATGGAATAAGACCATCCCTCCACTTGGTCACATACCAAAAATGAACAGCATGGGGGCTCTCTGCGTACAGAGGTATGTTTTCAGAATAAATTTCGTAAAAAGGCACTAGTATCTTTGGGGAAATAAATTCATAAACAAATTACAACTTCACAGGGCAAGCAGTCAGGGTGTTGATTTTTGGTAAGTGACCAGTTGACGGAAGGTTGTATCTGCATGCGTGTGTGCGTGCGTCTCTGTCTTGTCAGTCTGTCTGCCTATCTGTCTGGCTGTATGTCAACATCTGTGTCTGTCTATGTGTGTGTGTGTGTGTGCACATGTGGAGGCTTATCTGTGTTTGCGTGTGGTAGGTAAGGGGTGTAAAATGGACTCCGCACAGTACCTGACAGGCAGAAATAGTGATGATAGCGCTCGCAGTTCGTGGCCTGAATACTCAATAAGTAGTCATCAGCTGTGGTTCCCGACAGTCTTCCAAAGGCACAGTCATAGGACATGTCCTCTTCTTCAAACGCTATACTGCTCGGAAGACCTGACGGAGAGAAGGAAAAGAGGCAGTGTTTTTTGGTTGTGTGTATTTTGTTTTGTTTTGCTTGTTCATTTCATTCATTCATTTATGCCTTTGACCCCGTCCGGGGCATAGGCCGCCAACAAGAGCTCGCCAGGCACTCCGATCCTGGGCCAATCTCTCCAGTTGTCTCCAGGTGTAGCCGATGTGTTTCACCTCTGCCTCCAAGTCATACCTGAGCATCAACACCAAGCTCAGGATTTTCAACACCACGGTGAAGCCAGTCTTGCTGTATGGAGCCGAAACCTGGAGAACTACAGTTGCCATCACAAGAAAAATCCAGACCTTCATTAACACCTGCCTCAGAAGAATCCTCCGAATTCGCTGGCCTGACACCATCAGCAACAAAGACCTTTGGCAGCGAATAAAACAGTGTTTCTTGTTACCTGTTTAGAATGATGTTAGAAAAAAGAAAACAGATAATAATATCAACACCTTCCGATTCAGCATAAGCACCAAGAACTTGCAAGTGGATTATGTGTGCCTTTACGAGTCTCATACCGGTTGTTGTATTGTACCGGTATTTTGTACCGGTATACCGACAAGTTGTCTGGCTAGTTTTTTTTAATAGTTTTTTATCAACGCAATGAAGCAATGGAACACAACGCAGACAGAAACTGAGACGACAGACAGGCCTAGACGGATGGAGGGGGTAGGGGTATTATTACTTACTGTACACGGAGAAGATTTCGTTTTTGCCACCACATGTGTCGTTACTTCCGTTGCATGTGACGTCACACGAGTCACGTGACACCACGCCTCCTTTGCGAGCGCTGCTGCAGTGGCATTTCTGTTCCTGCGAAGGTAAATACTTTGTGATTAAAAGCAAGTTAAAGGCACAATCCGTCTTGTGAAAACAGTTCGCCTCGCCGTCACAAATCTGGTCAGGCTTTTACAGGTTTAAGACCAACTCCCACCCCCCCTTGTCATACCTGTGACGGTGTAAATGACAATTTAGGTAAGGTGAGGGAAGGTAAGGTAAGATATCGTAAGGTAAGGTAAGGTAAGGTAAGGTATGGTATGGTATGTAAAGGTAAGGTATGGTATGGTATGGCATGGTAGGGTATGGTAAGGTAAGGTAAGGTATGGTATGGTATGGTATGGTATGGTATGGTATGGTGAGGTGAGGTGAGGTGAAGTGGAGTGAGGTAAGGTAAGGTAAGGTAAGGTAAGGTAAGGTAAGGTAAGGTAAAGTAAGGTAAGGCAAGGTAAGGTAAGCTTTAAGGCTTCTCTCATAACAATTGTCATTGCTTTCGCCCTTGAGAAAGTAACTTACTAACTAGATAAATAAATGGGTAACCAAATACATAACTGGCTAACCAGCTAACATGCTAACTTACCTGCAAATAGATGAATTTATCAGCGTTGCAGTTTGGAAGACACTGGTAAGGCCCATTAAAGTCCATGTTGATAACATCACCGTCTTCAACTGTTGCTCCGTAGCACCCGTCACGTTGGAAGAGAGGTAGGCGTGGCTTGCTGTCTATTTGGAAACAAGATATTAACAGATTACAACAAGAAAACAGGAGTGGCATAGTCAAATCAAGAAAGAAAGAAAGAAAAGAAGAAAGACAGAAAAGAAAAAAAAAGTATATGAATAAACTTAAACAACACATAGGTCAATCAGTCAATAAATGAATGAATGGATACATGAATGAATGAATGAATTTATGATTTTATTTAATATTGATGATCATTTTTTAAGAGTTCTGAAATATTCAGAAAAAAATGCAACTCACTTTCTTGCCAAAACCATTGGTAAAATCGCTGACCTCCTACCCAGAAGTGTTCACTTCCGGAGAGACCCGTGTCTGACCACTTCTCATTCAGCTTCTGTCTCGTGATCAGGTCACATGACCCCGCTTCCCCTTTTTCCTGGCATGCATTTCGTGCCTCTTGCCAAGACCGGGGATCTTCTAATACCATCACTTGTCCTGCGATTACTGGAACACAAAATATTGATTGGAATAGACGTTCTCCGCAAAATAACTAAGTAAGGATTGGTAAACTGTGTTTCATCGTGAAAGCCCAAGATATCAAGCGACAAACTCGCTCCTGGCTACATTCGCGACGAACAACTAACTCCGATGTGTATGGTTTGCAGTTTGCACTTCATATTTAATTTATAATACCCTTTCCTTTTGAAAATATACTCATCGGACTTCACGATTCGTTGCGGCAGTGATCGCTGGCCTGCAGTGTTCTTGACTCAGGTTACTTTAGTTGTTGGAGTCCGTAGACTGTTGCTTTTGTTTCCATTTTCTTCTGTTTTAATTCATTTAACTAATTTACTTTAAATTCGTGTTACTTTAATTTTGTTTAGATATAGTTCTGGTGTTTTTTGTTGGCAGGAGCAGGCATCATTATGATGGGCGGAAATGACAGGGGCCTGAACCGCTGATAGTGGCCTGTATCCGTGATTACATCCCTTCGTCTACGAACAAAAAGACATAATGACAGTTCTGTCTATTGCTCTGTATGTATCTGTCTGTCTGTCTGTCTGTCTGTCTGTCTGTCTGTCTGTCTGTCTGTCTGTCTGTCTGTCTGTATGTATGTATGTCTGTCTGTCTGTCTCTCTCTCTCTGTCTCTCTCTCTCTCTCTCTCTCTCTCTCTCTCTCTCTCTCTCTCTCTCTCTCTCTCTCTCCCTCTCTTCCTCTCTCTCGCTATCTCGCTCTCTCTTACCATATCTATACGGCTTTTATGAGCTAATAACAATAAACAATCAAAGCATCCCTCTCTCTCTCTCTATCTTTCACTCTCCTCTCTCTCTCTTTCCCTGACTCCCCCCCCCTCTCCCTATCTCTCTCTCTCTCTCTCTCTCTCTCTCTCTCTCTCTCTCTCTCTCTCTCTCTCTCTCTCTATCTATCTATCTATCTATCTATCTCTATCTATCTGTTTGAGTCTCTCTGTGTCTCTTCCTGGCTGTCCGTTTCATTTCTATGTCTCTCTCTCTGTATGTCTGTCTTTTCTGTCTGTCTGTCTGTTTGTCTGTCTGTATGTCTGTATGTCTCGTTATGTGTCAGTCTGTTTGTCTGTCTGTATGTCTGTCTTGTTATGTGTCAGTCTGTTTGTCTGTCTGTCTGTCTGTATGTCTGTTTGTCTGTCTGTATGTCTGTCTTTTCTGTCTGTCTGTCTGTTTGTCTGTCTGTATGTCTGTCTGTCTGTCTTTCTTTTTCTTCCTATCTCTCACGACACCACATACACACACAGACACACAGACACACACACACAAGCACACACACACACACAGACACAACGCACACACACACATACACAGACACACACACACATACACACACACACACACACATACATACATACACACACACACACACACACACACACACACACACACACACACACTCGTTTTTTTTAACGGAACGGCCTTATAATGATTACTGAATGGACGGTAGCAGACGATCGTATCGCGTTTGTTTGCTTCAAGTCAAACATTTATTTGCCAAATGAAAACATGCTGAAAGCGTATTTCCTGTTACTAGAAAAGGAATAGATTTC
>NC_090247.1:59567468-59569968 GCF_037325665.1 Littorina saxatilis
ATACGGCGTGTGTCTGTTCATTAGCCGTTCAAATAAAAACGATGCATTCGCGGATTAACGAACGGGCAAGTTGACTTTTTCAGCTAGCGAAGCAGTATATTTGTTCTATGTTGGTTAGACGAAGGAAAATGATCCATGAAGGTTGGACTGCTCACATGTGACTGTTGAAAACCTTTTCATGATTTTGCTTCATTGGCTGGAAAGGAATATAATTTGTCATGTGAGCCTTTTGTGACTGGATGACATTTCATATTTGACAACGGCAAGGAGATGTCATGCCGTTACGCCAGGTGATCGAAAGGAAAACTGATTCTGTTGGCTTTTTCTGAAAATATAATACTGATGCAACTTCATATCTGGATACAGTGAAGCGATTTAATGGTATAATGTCATTGGATTCTACAAAATTACTGGCTCTGTGAGTGATTTGTTTTTGTTTATTGACTGCACTGGAACGATGAAATGGTGTTATGTCAGTTTACAACACATAAAACACACCACACAACTCGTTCGTAGAGCTTCTTTGGATCAGATGACCACGGTGAAGATAATGTTAATGCTATGCAGTTGGTCACATTGAAAAATACTTCTGAGTTTTTCCTTTTAAAATTTTTTTTTTACTGTATTTAAAAAATAATATTATCATTTGTGTCATACTTTACCACATCAATCGTGTCAATTAATGTGGTGCAAGAGCCAGCGAGTTTGTTTGTGTCACAAGGTCCGACAGGTATAGCTGCTATCCCCGTGTGGATAGCTGTTCAATGTAGTATCACGACAGCGGATCGAAAAGAAATTAATTACGAGTGAATCTTAGTGATATTTGTCAACAGATATTGTTACTCTCGCTCATACTTCTATCAGTGTGATGAAACGATTAGGGAAATGCTCTGAAATGTGTTGATAGCGCAAATTCGTTTACACAGCTCTAGACAATGTATACAGTATCGATGATATTTTTGTTGTGAGTATTAATCATACTCTCGTCGCTGATTGGAACCCATTTAGAAGGACAAAAAAGAAATGAATAAATTTGATAATAAAGAAAAACCGATGGCTCAGATTGCACCATATTGCTCCGTTTTCCTTTATTTCTATCAAAATGTGTCATTGTAAGTGACGGTTTTGGCAAGGAGTTGAACAATTTGTTGGCTCGGGTTGCACCAGATCGGTCAAGTGTCCTTGTTTTGATTCAAAAGTGTCTTCTTAAATTTACTTTTTGGAATGTGTATTAGGGGAAATTTCATGGCTCAGATTGCTCCAGATTTCTCCATTTTCCTTGTTTTTATCAACATTTTCCGGGGGGGGGGGGGGCTACCCCCGGACACCCCTAGGTCCGCTTCGCGTCGTCGAATAATCCCTAAAAGCAATTTGGAGACCCCTCCTTAAAGATGATGTGATCCGCCCCTGCGCACACACAAACGCGCGAACACGCACACACACACACACACACACACACACACACACACACACACACACAAACACACACACACACACACACACACACACACACACCCACAACCACACACACGCGCGCGAGAGCGGACACGTTGCACCCTAAAATTATCTTTCTTTGCAGTGGACATGAATTTCTCAACTACCAATCCACCGGGGGGTTTCAACGACAACACACAACCATCATCTACTCCATTAACCACAATGACGTCACTGCCCATTGACGTCATCACGACAACGCATGACGACACCGAAGACGAGTCGTCTCTTCTCCCTCTGCCTTGGTCAGCGGTGGCCATAGTGTGTATCGGGGTTGCCATAGCAACGGCAGTGGGAGGGAACATGCTGATTCTACTGTCCTACTGGAGGGACCCATTGCTGCGGGATGTGCATAATTTGTACCTGGTGCACCTGGCGGTGTGTGATTGTTTGACTGGTTTGATCAGCATGCCTCTGTATCTCATTTACACGGGTGAGTGTTCTAAATTTGTAGCTTTAATTCTGGTCTTATTTAGTAGTCCCTCTATTTTATTGTTCTGTTCAAATTCAAAATTGTTCGTTGTCCTTTTAGCTCAGATAGTTTCAAACGTGTTATCGATGCTGAAGATTTGTGACAATAGATCTGCCCCAAAATACGGGTGAAAGTACGACAGTAAATCGCGAAAATGACATAAATTGTTCTGTTTCACTCTCCCACACACACACACACACATACACACACACACACACACACACACACACACACACACACACACACACACACACACACACACACATTTAGATGTACAAGATTTATTCAAGAATAAAACATATTTGGAGTTCTCTGAAAAATTTACAACTACTAATGCTGCGTCGCTCACAAGAAATAACGGTTTTAGGTGTGACGAAAAAACACACCAGGGCCTGAGTACGGTGATAAATACAAGACTTATTTTACAACCATTTGAAAAATACATACATCCCCCGTGGCTGCCCGCATAACGAAATCGTTTTTCTCGTGTTTTGAACTTGCCAGTGTTACAGCACAGAGCAGAGTCCGTCCCGC
>NC_090247.1:59574968-59597468 GCF_037325665.1 Littorina saxatilis
AAATCGTGCGTCAATCCTTTCCTCTACGCATACATGTCTCCTAGATTTCGCAAGAATTTTCAAAAGCTGCTGGGTCCTCTTTGCCCGCAGGCATGTCGAAAATGACGGAAACAAAGGAATGGGAGGGTCAACACTGTTTCAAGGATGTCGGGTCTATAAGGTGTTCGCCTTTAATGTTGCTTACATTTTGAGTTTTTCAGTTTCGTTTATTAAAGCCGAGCATCGATCTCCATGTGATCAAGCCTTGATATAGTAGAAGGCCACAGAGCTAAATTTAGCGTTGCCAGCACGAGAAACTAGACCTACATCTGCCGCGTGCCAATGTTGACCTTCAAGCCTCGATCGACTACGCCTCAGATGAGGTTTACAGAGCGATGGAATCTTTCACAAAATAAGCTTTTCTAACCTAGTCGAAGACATTTGCACTAGCATTTAACAGCGGTAAATGACACAGTTGTCAGTTCATTTGAATGGCTATTTAGTTTGCGTAAACCACACACCAGATCTCGTGGTTAGATTCAACCCCTGCGCGGGCGGGGATATAGCTCAGTTGGTAGCGCGCTGGATTTGTATTCAGTTGGCCGCTGTCAGCGTGAGTTCGATCCCAGGTTCGGCGGAAATTTATTTCAGAGTCAACTTTGTGTGCAGACTCTCTTCGGTGTCCGAACCCTCCCCCGTGTACACTACATTGGGTGTGCACGCTAAAGATCCCACGATTGACAAAAGGGTCTTTCCTGGCAAAAATTGCTTAGGCACAGTTAATAATTGTCTACCTATACCCGTGTGACTTGGAATAATAGGCCGTGAAAGGTAAATATGCGCCGAAATGGCTGCAATCTACTGGCCGTATAAAATTTCATCTCACACGGCATCACTACAGAGCGCCTAGAACTGTACCCACGGAATATGCGCGATATAAGCGTCATTGATTGATTGATTGATTGATCGTGGACCTGGTAGACCCACTTTCCTTTTTTTTCACAATTTAGTTTGTGGTTCCAATGCGACTCGCTGTATATAATTGTATACCTCTGAATCTAAAATGCAACAAACGACTGCGAATCACACATACTTATCAGCGGCTGTAGACTTCAAAGAAAGCAGCGACATGCAGAATATTTGTCTGCTTGGGCAAACACGACCTTGCATGACTCGCTTCCGGGCTTTTTTTTCAAACTTTCAAAACTTAAAGCAGGCTTAGCAAAAAAGCAAAGTTGTCACTTCCATTATCTCAGTTTGCAAATTTGGCGGACTTCATTCTGTAAACTGATACCATAAATTCACTGTTACTAGTTCATTTTTGTTTCTGAAAAGCAATGTTTAGAATTGTTCAGAAGTGTTACTGTTGTTTGCCTTCTTCTGTAGGTTTATGTTTGGATGAGTCTTTGTGGGTACTGGCCAGTGTGAACTGTGTTGAGTTATGATGTTTGTTGCTTGATGCACCTACTGGCAAGGGTGACATGATATCACCTTTGTTGACAGACAATAATGTATGTTTTACATGAAGTCTTGCAGCTATGTTCCAGAAAAAAAGGATAAAAAGTCGCGTGAAGCGAAATTAATACATTCAGTCAAGCTGTCAAACTCACAAAATGATACTGGAAACACTGCTCTTTCACGAGAAAAAAAAGATAATCCGTGACCAAGACCGAAAGCGTTGACATGCACGTGCAAAACGTTTGGCCCGCATTCGCTTTAAGTGACAAACCAGTATAGAGCAGTAGCATACAACGCTTACTAGGAAAGCCCGCTTTTCTGTATTATTTGTAACGTTCTGAGCTTGTTTTTCATCCAAATATAACATTACCTGCTTTTTAGACTTGGTCGCGTGACAGACGTTTTCTCCCACACGAAATTACGTTGATTGTCTAACAAAGCCGTCAGATCTGTTTGCCAAAAATCGATTTTAACGACAACTTTAATGAGCAAACGCATTAATCATTTTTAAGCCTCCAAGGTGAAATGCTATACCAAAGTCCGGGCTTTGTCGAAGATTACTTGACCAAAATGTCATCCAATTTAATTGATTCAAAAATGAGAGCGTGACAGTGCTGCCTCAACTTTTACAAAAAGCCGGATATGACGTCATCAAAGACATTTATCAAAAAAACGAAAAAAACCTGGTGGGGATATTATACTCAGGAACTCTCATGTAAAATTTAATGAAGATCGGTCCAGTAGTTTTACCTGAATCGCTGCACACACACACACACACACACACACACACACACACACACACACACACACACACACACCACGACCCTCATCTCGATTCCCCCTTCATGTTAAAACATTTAGTCAAAAATGAATAAAAAAGAAACAGAGACTCAAACAAACAAAGAAAAAAAACCCAAAAAAACAGACAGGCAAACAAACAGACAAGCACGTTTGGTTGGGGAAGGGGCCCCCTAATATGGTCCAGTTTTGAACTTGTCTGTATCTAATTTTTGCTTAAAGGCACAGTAAGCCTCCCGTAAACCATCACAGAGCTCCTCGAGCGTCTACATACAGTACAAGCATACTTCCATTTGAACGCTCACCGAACGGGAACATCCTGGCTGCTTTCTGTCGAGCGTGAGAAATTTTCAAAGAATGTATTTTCGTGGATGAGTCCTCTACAGCAATGGCGCCTCGTTTTGGTGCTGGCTGTTATGAATATTCAATACCGGAAATCCCGCCCGGACAGTAAGCCTCCCGTAAACCATCACAGATACTGTCAGGCTTTTACACACAGTACAAACACCCTTCCATTTGAACGCTCACCAAACGGGAACATCCTAAGTGCCCTTCGTAAAGAGCGAGCAATTTTTAAAGAATTAATTTTGCAGATTGTCTCGAACACTTTTTGGACCCATCCTGAACTCAGGTCAAAAATGAGTTACTTCCCTTCGGGTCTTATTCTATCGATGTAAACTGGCCATAGTCGTGGATCGATGATTATCAAAATGTTTTTGGACCGTGGTGCGTTTTTGCGCTAGACCTAACTTTTAAAATCTAAATAATAAATTGACAGCTTTTTACACAAACATTCTTTAATCATAAAAGAATTCTTTTTTCATCAAGACAAGATCAGTACAATTCGAAGTTGTGAAAGTTTGAACAAAGAAAAGCCCGGAAGCAGGGTCACGCAAGGGTCGTAGCAGACGACGGTCTATGCATATCGCCGTTCCTCTCAACAGTCAAAAGCCATCGCTAGAGTTCTTGTGAACCACAGCCGTTTGTTTCGTGCATAAAAACGTGCTATTGTAGATAAGCTCACATCGAGTCGCATTCAAATGACTAACTGACGACTACATTGTGAAAAAGGGAAACTGGATCACACGGGTTCACGATGGCTCAGGGGTAAGATAAACCACGCGAAAAAAATTTCTTTGAAAATTGTTCGCTCTTTACGGAGGGCACCTAGGGTGTTCTCAATCGGTGAGTGTTTAAATGAAAGGGTGTTTGTACTGTGTGTAAAAGCCCGACCGTATCTGTGATGGTTTACGGGAGGCTTACTGTGCCTTTAATGTCTATCCAAGCTTATTCGCTCTGGTTAGACCTAACAGTTAACTTTAGGAAAAACAACACAGAATAAAACTTCTTTGCAAGAAAACAAACTACTTATAAGTATGAACCTAAAAGCTGTCCATTTTCAGGGCCCTTCCTCTATTAATGTGCATGATTTTGTTTGAATGTGAAAATGAGTGTTATACGTGGTTAAACGATAAATGTTTTTCCCACTGTGCACTTTATTCAAGTTTATCCCATGGTACGCTTCTTTGTCTCTGAGCTGACGTAGGTCAATATATGCATTTCATTGTTACCGGGGCGTATTCCACGGTTACCAAGGCATTGATCTGAATTGTTTTTGCCATAATCGTAGAGTACAATTGGAATGATATAGAGGTCATATAGAGGTCATCTGCATATTAAAGGGCAGCTGTCGGGTTGCCTGGTCTCAAAAATGCGCGGAGTCGCGTGCAAAAACGCGTTTAAGAGTTTTTCGAGTTGATTCAACTAAAGACTGTTGATTTGGTCCAGAAGAAGACACTTTCATCATTAGTTTGAAACCATTAAAATGCGTGAAACTTTCTGCTAGTTCTCACAATCCGCAAAAAAACGAGGCAGTTGGCAGGCCGAAACGACTCAAAATCCGCGACCGACAACTCTGTCAGCACAAGAAAGACGCCACACTTTGTGTGTTTTATTATTATTATTATTATTATTATTATTATTATTATTATTATTATTATTATTATTATTATTATTATTATTATTATTTATTATTATTATTGTTGAATTGTTTCTTGTATCCTTTTTGCTCTCCCTCACCCCTCAACTCCCTTTTCTGTACATAGCCTGATTTCTTTTTGTTTTAGTTCCTTTTAGTTGGTGTTGAATGAAATGTGTTTTTATTGTGTTTTTTAATTTTCCATGTACCCTCACGGGGTTTTATCGGAATAAAACTTGACTTGACTTGACTTGACTTGTTAGCCTTGCTGTGACGTCACTCGAGGAAGCCGATAAGGCCGCTGTGAAGTTTACAGTACAATGTAGACTACAGCTGGACATCTGTAATGCTGTACGCGTGATTGATTCTTGCACAAAGTAAAGTATTAGGATGGTGGATTGGTGGTATCTTCTCAAGACCCACGTTCCCATTTTCTCTTCTTTGATCTGACCGACTGCAACCTTTACAAGTCATTTCTAAAGTGGTTCACATGCTGTTGCTACTCCTCCAGTCCACCCGGTTAAACCATAAAGTTGCTCAACCACAGACCCTCGTGTCCCTTGTCAGCAGACACTGTACACTTATGAAGAAGGTCCGCTTGAGGTGTCACACCAATTACCGTGTACGTGTGAGGTACTGAATTCAAGACAAAAGCCAACTCTGTCGGTGGGAAAATCTAGGAAAGAGATGATGATAATACATCTTCAGTTACTCACTCAAGTAGATAGACGAGATAAGATAAAGGGAAGAGAGACGGAGACAAAGATGAAACAGTGCATCTAGTGTGGAAAATGGGGTAGGGGGGTTCGGCCGCAAAAAATCAAAGATGAATTTGTCAAACTGTGTTTGTGATGGTTATCGTGTGTGTGTGTGTGTGTGTGTGTGTGTGTGTGTGTGTGTGTGTGTGTGTGTGTGTGTGTGTGTGTGATAACACGTATGTGTGTGTGTGTCTGTGTATATGTGTGATAACACGTGTGTGTGTGTGTGTGTGTGTGTGTGTGTGTGTGTGTGTGTGTGTGTCTGTGTGTGTGTCTGTGTGTGTCTGTGTGTGAGTGTGTTTGTGTGTGTGTGTTTGTGTTCCTCGACGCGTGACAATATCTGCCAATAAGTTGAACAAAAACAGGGTTCAAGTGGAACAAAAGCAGGAGGGGGACGGAAGACATGTTATGTACTCCGTTTTTTACTGCGAAATTTTGGCCTGGGAGAAGTCACCCCATCCTAAGTTTCTCTTCACCTACCCGTGAAGTATGCTTGAGGGCTTGACTAGACAACCCGATTGCGCCCATTACACGGCATGAAGAGAGCACCGTTCAACCCGGCCGATTCCGCGGCTGACGTCACGCGTCCAAGGGAAGTAATTTTCGAGCGGGCTGCATTGACTCGGCCAAGAATGCAAACTTTCTTCGATTAAAGACATTGTAGCGTGTCTAAAGTCTTCGGACTTGTGTTATCAAGCTGTCAAAATCACCAAGTAACTTTTAAGTATAGTTTCAGTTACATGATAACTCATTCTAAGGAACAGATTTTGAAAGCCACAACCCGACAGCTGCCCTTTAAGCGTTTACTCAGCGACTACTTTCTACAGTAAACGATTGACATAATATATGGTGTCAAAGTCGAACTCACATTTGGCTCAGAATCTACAAACATTAACTTTGAAGAACAAAAATAAACAACAACAAATGCACATAACTATTCTGTTTGGGTGGAACGATTGGAGAGAATATAAGATGTTTGGTGGCTTGTTGACAGACCAGCTTTTTTGTTGGTCCAAGGGGACCATATCGTCTTTTGTTTCATCTTTATCGACCAAGGCCGAAGGCCGCGGTTGATAAATATGAGACAAAAGGCGATATGCTCCCCGAGGACCAACAACAAAATGCTGGTCTGACGACAAGCCACCAAACGTCGTTTTTGTCATCATTTTGGTTGTGCAACAAAATGCACAATAACCCACAGGGAGACGAATTTTTAGAATCCAACTCCGGGCCACAAAGCATCTTCACAGTAGCTCGAGATAACACGTCAACCTTGTATGTGACGTCAAACGTAGCTTGTTGACGCTTTTCTTCCAGTCTGAAAATGTACAGAGCTGCGATCATATTATACGTGTGAGTTCAGTAAGTGTTGAGCATATTTCTTTTCTTTTTAAGTGTTTATGACTTTTCGTTGTGGATTTTGCGATTACAGTTACAGAGATAAGTTGCAAATTAACCATGAGTCGCCGCGGTAATTATCAACATTGATTGGGTCTTTGAGAGTAAATGCTTACAATCGTTGTCCTCGGAAACACAAATCCAAAGCCGCGATGGTTCCACACATCAAACAATCAGCCTGATGGGCTTTTACTTTGACAATCCAAGTTTTACCTGAAAGCTCAAACCCATTCACCACCTCGATGTATTGCATGGGGAACATGAGATTTATTTACCAGGTGTTCGTGAATGAAAACTCGTGAAAATGATGACAAGATTATTTGTTATCCCCTCCCCGGCATCTTGCAAGCGAGTTTCATCGACAATTTTTAAAAAAGTTCATCATGTGTACAATACGTCTTTGTCGACGGTAAATGTAAGGTTGTATTTTGTCAATAAATACAGGTTTGAGAAACCGACAGCTCTTGTTTTTTACATTCAGTTAAGTAATAACTGCACGTTTTAACGAGAGCGGAGAGTGAGGTTTGTCTCGCTAGGTATGTGTGTGTGTGTGTTTGTGTATGTGTGTGTGTGTGTGTGTGTGTGTGCTAAGCATATCTGAAAAAACTAACGGACGGATATTTTATGAGAATTTGTTTACACATTTTTCATTTGCTTGTTATGTTTTTCTCCATGCTTGATCGCGCTTTTTAATGACGTCATATTTGTCTGTTTTCGGTTTTCTGGGGAAAAACAGTGTATGAAACCGCTTTATGTTCTTTAAATTGACGGGATGTGTGCATTAATTTTTGGTTGCGTGTGATCTGTTGATAGCATGAAAAATTGTTGAAAACTGACCGTCGGATTGCAGTCTTTTGCCGAAGCAACTGAGTGCATGAATTTGAAAGGGGAAAGGGGAACTACTCTTGTCGCTAGACAAAGTATGAGAGTTACTTACCTTGGGAATTTGCTTGCACTGATCAGAGATCTGAAGCAGTACTTCTGCACTGATCGTTAGATTTGGATTCAGAAAACAACCGAACTCATTGGAGATTCATGTGTTCAAGCCTGAAGTTGCTAGTTTAAATGCAGTATGATTGTATTGTTTGCTCCAGAGATGTATATTTCGTACATTAGAGCGTTTGTAAGTTTTGTAAGTTACCAAAAAAACCTTGCTCTACAAGTGTACAGAGGGAGCACAAAAAATGGGTCTATCTCTTTCTCTCTCTCTCTGGCTTGATTTATAAGGTGTGTGTGTATGTGTGTGTGTGTGTGTGTGTGTGTGTGTGTGTGTGTGTGTGTGTATGTGTGTGTGAGAGAGAGACACAGAGACAGAGATTGCGCGCGCGCGCGTGTGTTTTAGTCCGTGTGTGTGTGTGTGTGTGTGTGTGTGTGTGTGTGTTTGGGTTTGTTGGGAAAGTGAGAGCTTATCGGACGTTTATCATAGCTTCGTAATTAGCTTCAGCTTTCTTGTTTATTCTTGTAGATGGATTTTCGGTGTAGACAAACCTTCCCCTTGGATCTGTTAATTATGCTGGGTCACGGGGTCCTGCAAGTCATGAATAGAACAGAGCTAGAAATATGACGTCACGTCGATTACGCGGTAGTTCCAATTGCACAATTCTTTTCAAAGAAAACGAAATGCGGTCAGCTAAGAACCTACAGCCCTGCCTTCAAATGTGAATGCGAAATAATGTTTGTTTTCTTCATTTGATTAAAGGGCAGCTGTCGGGTTGCCTGGTCTCAGAAATGCGCGGAGTCGCGTGCAAAAACGCTTTTAAGAGTTTTCCGAGTTGATTCAACTAAAGACTGTTGATTTGGTCCAGAAGAAGACACTTTCATCATTAGTTTGAAACCATTAAAATGCGTGAAACTTTCTGCTAGTTCTCACAATCCGCAAAAAAACGAAGCAGTTGGCAGGCCGAAACGACTCAAAATCCGCGACCGACAACTCTGTCAGCACAAGAAAGACGCCGCAGCGTTAGCCTTGCTGTGACGTCACTCGAGGAAGCCGATAAGGCCGCTGTGAAGTTTACAGTACAATGTAGACTACAGCTGGACATCTGTAATGCTGTACGCGTGATTGATTCTTGCACAAAGTAAAGTATTAGGATGGTGGATTGGTGGTATCTTCTCAAGACCCACGTTCCCATTTTCTCTTCTTTGATCTGACCGACTGCAACCTTTACAAGTCATTTCTAAAGTGGTTCACATGCTGTTGCTACTCCTCCAGTCCACCCGGTTAAACCATAAAGTTGCTCAACCACAGACCCTCGTGTCCCTTGTCAGCAGACACTGTACACTTATGAAGAAGGTCCGCTTGAGGTGTCACATCAATTACCGTGTACGTGTGAGGTACTGAATTCAAGACAAAAGCCAACTCTGTCGGTGGGAAAATCTAGGAAAGAGATGATGATAATACATCTTCAGTTACTCACTCAAGTAGATAGACGAGATAAGATAAAGGGAAGAGAGACGGAGACAAAGATGAAACAGTGGATCTAGTGTGGAAAATGGGGGAGGGGGGTTCGGCCGCAAAAAATCAAAGATGAATTTGTCAAACTGTGTTTGTGATGGTTATCGTGTGTGTGTGTGTGTGTGTGTGTGTGTGTGTGTGTGTGTGTGTGTGTGTGTGTGTGTGTGATAACACGTATGTGTGTGTGTGTCGGTGTATATGTGTGATAACACGTGTGTGTGTGTGTGTGTGTGTGTGTGTGTGTGTGTGTCTGTATGTGCGTGCGTGTGTGTGTGTGTGTGTGTGTGTTTGTGTTCCTCGACGCGTGACAATATCTGCCAATAAGTTGAACAATAACAGGGTTCAAGTGGAACAAAAGCAGGAGGGGGACGGAAGACATGTTATGAACTCCGTTTTTTACTGCGAAATTTTGGCCTGGGAGAAGTCACCCCATCCTAAGTTTCTCTTCACCTACCCGTGAAGTATGCTTGAGGGCTTGACTAGACAACCCGATTGCGCCCATTACACGGCATAAAGAGAGCACCGTTCAACCCGGCCGATTCCGCGGCTGACGTCACGCGTCCAAGGGAAGTAATTTTCGAGCGGGCTGCATTGACTCGGCCAAGAATGCAAACTTTCTTCGATTAAAGACATTGTAGCATGTCTAAAGTCTTCGGACTTGTGTTATCAAGCTGTCAAAATCATCAAGTAACTTTTAAGTATAGTTTCAGTTACATGATAACTCATTCTAAGGAACAGATTTTGAAAGCCACAACCCGACAGCTGCCCTTTAAGGAGGAAAGGAACGTGTGCTGAAAAGCCTCTGCTTTGTACGCAGAGAGCAGCAACCATGTCAACTTTTTCAACGAAGAATCGCCTGAGACAGTGTTTACAAAATACGATCTGCATGAAGAGGGTCAATCAAACGTAGGTCAAGTCAGGAGATTATCAAACCCTAGAAGTGTGCAAGGCTAAATCCAATTATCCATAATTCAAAGCTCTAGCTTCAAAAACATCTGAGATAACCTCAACGTTAAAACCCCAGTCCGTCTCAAATGGTTTACAGAACAATTTAAATCTTCTTATGAAAAAAGCAGTTCTAAACTTATCGAACACACTTGCAATAGCATTTAGTAGCATTCAATGACACAGTTCGTTTGAATGGCCATTTAGCTCGCATAAAGCACACACCTGTTTTCGTGGTTTATTTAACCCCTGAGCCATTGTGAACCCGTGTGATCCACTTTCCTTTTTTTCACAATTTAGTCGTCAGTTTGTGATTTCAGTCCGACTCGTTGTATCTGCAATAGTACGTTATTGTGTACCTCTGAATCTAAAACGCAACAAACAGCTGCGAGTCACACGAAAGACTGAGCGGTGGCGGTTGACCGTTCAAAGAAACTGGCGCTAAGCAGAACATTCGTCTGCCAGCATAAGGAAACACGTTTTGATTGTGACACGCTTCCGGGCTTTTCTTTTTTCAAACTTCGAATTGTACTGATCTTGTCTTGATGAAAAAAAGAATTCTTTTATGATTTAAGAATGTTTGTGTAACAAGCTGTCAATTTACTATTGAGATTTTAAAAGTTAGGTCCAGTGCCAAAACGAGGCTCTTACAGACAATCCGGCTGACCACGCAAAAATACATTCTTTGAAAATTGCTCGCTCTTTACAGAGGGCACCTAGGATGTTCTCAAGCGGTGAGTGTTTACACGAAAGGGTGTTTGTACTGTGTGTAAAAGCCTGACAGTGTCTGTGACCAGAAAATGATGGCTTACAGGAAGCTGAGTGTGCCTTTAATTTTTTTATGAAACGATCATGACCCCGCTGTGACTCCAACATTTGACGAGGGTCAACCCACATCATCACCAAACCTTAAAAGTGTGCAACGTTTCAAAGATCTAGCTTGAAAAACATTCGAGATAACCTCAACAGTAATTTGTTTGTCCACGGACGGACGCAATTGCTCACTAACTACTCAGGTGAGTCAAAACTGTACTTGTAACAGTGAATTTAAGGTATCAGTTTACCGAATAAAGCTTCTCCACAATGAGCAAGGTGAGATAATGGAAGTGATAACTTTGCTTTTTTGAAAAGCCTGCCAACAATAAATGTACTTTAATGACTCGATTGATGTTAAAACAATCTAATTAATAAGGTCAACATTGGCATGCGGCAGATGCAGCTCTAGTTTCTCGTCCTGGCAACGCTAAATTTAACTCTGTGGCCTATATCAAGGCTTGGTCACATGTAGATCGATGTTCGGCTTTAATTAACGGAACATTCCATTTCATGCAGTCTACCGAAACTACGGTTTATGTGAGAGTGCGCATGCGCTAGGCTAGCCATACCCGTATGTGTTATGGCGGCCATGGGCAGCATGTGGGAATTTTCTGCATAGAAAACTTCGTTTTCACCCGGAAATCGTCGTAACCTGTTGTGTTTTGTGTGTGAAATTGATTGTTTGTTGCTGGACAAAGTAAGTGGCTTATCTTTTATCGTGCCAAGTTCGAAAAAACCGCGAGTTGCGATGACAGAAAAACAAGTAGAGTTGGAACTCTATTCGGACTCCGAATTGAATGACTTGGAGAACATCCACGCACCCGACACGGGTGGAAAGGAAAAACCACAAACAGTCACTCTACCAATCTCGGATTGGGACAAGATGAAGAGTCAAAATGAGAAAATGTTGAAGTTTTTAACCATGGTGGTAGACAAAGATGGCGACTCGCCCAAAACGAAACAATCGAAAAAGAGAAAACGTGAAGTCAGTGATGACGAACAATCTGTGGAGATGGGGGATGATTTCGATCACGTTCTTGAGAAAATGTGTAAAACTCAAACATCAGAATCTCGACCCGAGGCTGAACTGAATGACCCCAATGAGAGTGAAATTATGAATGAACTGGAGCAAGATTTTGACATTTCTGAGACTCTTGGTGATGAAGTTGCAGATCGAATTGCAAAACTTGTATCAGTGATGGCAAAGGGTTAGATGACCGAAGACAAGATGAAGCAAAAAGAAAGAGAGTTTAAACGCCCAAAGAACATTGAGACAGGTGTCCCAAAAGTGAACCCCGAAATCTGGGGTTTGATGGAACACAGTGCCAACATGTATGACTTAAAATCACAACGTCAACAGAAGTTACTGTACACAGCCAACAATGCTCTTGTTGTGGCCTGGGATGTGTCCCTAAAAATGGGGGTTGCAAGTGAGGAACAGAAAAAGCTGATCAAAACAATTGCTGAGGCAAGTGGGCTGATACTGAAAACAGCATATGACATGTCACTGGACAGAAGAGCAAAAATACTGTCTGGACAAAATGTGAACAGAAAATACAGAAAACTGGCATCTTCAAACATACCAGTCACTCAGTGGCTATTTGGGGATGATCTCAAGTCAGCGTGTGCTGACCGGCACGGTTGGCCTAGTGGTAAGGCGTCCGCCCCGTGATCAGGAGGTCGTGGGTTCTAAAGACTTTAAAATTGGCAATCTAGTGGCTGCTCCGCCTGGCGTCTGGCATTATGGGGTTAGTGCTAGGACTGGTTGGTCCGGTGTCAGAATAATGTGACTGGGTGAGACATGAAGCCTGTGCTGCGACTTCTGTCTTGTGTGTGGCGCACGTTATATGTCAAAACAGCACCGCCCTGATATGGCCCTTCGTGGTCGGCTGGGCGTTAAGCAAACAAACAAAAGCGTGTGCTGATATTGACTGTACAACCAAACTTGGACTTGCCTTTACTCAATAAAGTAAAGGGCAACAATATTTCCCATCCCGTCAATATGCACACAAAAACTCCGAGTGAAGAGGAAGAGGAAGGTGGAACTGGAAGAGGGGCGCTCAGTTCAGGGGGAGAGGGAGAAGTCAAGGGAGACCATTCTTCTCCGGCACAACGACAAGCAGGCAAGCGGAGTAGACAACAAAGAGGTATGTGAAATAAAGAATGCCACATTTGAAGCAGGTAAACTGAAACATTTTGTTCACAATTGGAAGAAATTGACATCTGATTCCTTTATCCTAGATATGGTACAGGGAACAGTAATCCCTTTGAGTGAAGATATTGAGAAGGTGGAAACTCAGCATTAGCCCAAAAATCAAGTTCCTGGTCATTTATTTCAGATAATGGATGCAGAAGTAGAACATCTATTGAGTATGCATGTCATTGAGCCATCAAAATCAGAAGAAGATGAGGTGGTTTCACCTATTTTTCTTGTTGAAAAGCCAGATGGGTCACATCGGGTTATTTTGAACTTGAAAAGATTCAATGAAGCCGTTGCGTATGAACATTTTAAAATGGATAACTTGTCAACTGCTACACAAATGATGACTAAAGACTGTTTTATGGCCTCAGTTGATCTTAGACATGCATACTATTCAGTTCCTGTCAAACATCAGTTCAGACAGTTTCTAAAATTCAGATGGTGTGAACAATTGTTTCAGTATACATGCTTTCCAAATGGTTTGAGTTACTGTCCAAGGTACTTCACAAAGCTGCTAAAACCAGTGAATGCAAAGCTGAGGGCACAAGGTGTTCTGTCTACCTCATACATTGATGATTGTTATTTACAGGCAGACACAGTTGAAGAATGTGAAGTGAATGTCAGCGAGACAGTAAAACTCTTTGAATCTCTTGGTTTCACAATACATGATGTCAAATCAGTTCTCAATCCAAGCAAACGGTTGAAATACCTTGGGTTTTGGTTGAATTATGACGATATGACTGTATCACTTCCAGAGCAAAAAAGGCATAATATAAAGGCTGCCTGTTACAGAATCAAGGGAAAGAAAAGAGTCAGAATCAGAGAACTGGCTCAAGTCATTAGAATGTTGGTTGCCACTTTTCCTGCTAACAGGTGGGGACCTCTGTATTTCATACAGTTAGAAAAAGACAAGTCTGATGCCCTTAACAAACGGAAATGTTGAGTCTTTCGCTAATCTATCTGACAATGCTTGTTCAGAGTTAGATTGGTGGATTGAGAACATTGATGAGTCATACCATACAGTGCAAAATGCATACCATGACATAACAATCCAGACTGAAGCTTCTTCCACAGGAGGTTGACTGACTGACTATTAGGGTTTAACGTCCTCTTAGACCAACTGGTCTATATTGGGACAGGTATTGGTAATACGTTGAAGATATGGTGTGATACTTTGATTCGAACAAGCCCGCTGTGGCTGTCTTCTTCGACACACCAGCATTGGGTTTGTCTCGTCAAAGTATCGAAATACGATCATGTTAATCGTAGACGAGAGATGACGCATGCGTGTCTTCGTGTTTCCAAGCCCTGAGACTTTTGCTGTGAACGTGGGATCTTTTTCGTGCGCATGTGTGCACACGGGGGTGTTCGGACACCGAAGAGAGTCTGCACAAATAAATCTCTCGCCGAACGTGGGGATCGAACCCACGCTGATAGCGATCAACTGGCTACAAAGCCAGCGCGCTACCAACTGAGCTACGTCCCCGCCCCCACAGGAGGTTGGGGCGCAGTGTGTGGAGACCTGAAAACAGGAGGACGATGGTCAATGAATGAAAGAGCTTTCTATATAAATGTGCTTGAATTACTGGCAGTTGAATATGCACTGAAAAGTTTTAAAGCAAAACTCACAGGGAGACATGTCTTAGTGTTATCAGATAACACTTGTGTAATTATTGCCTACATACAGAATATGGGGGGGATCACATTCACATGAATGTAATGAGTTGGAAAAAAGAATCTGGATTTGGTGTAAAGATAATTTGATTTGGTTATCTGCTTCACATATTCCTGGGAAATGTAACACTGAAGCAGATTTACAGTCACGTCAGTTCAATGACCGTACAGAATGGAAACTGAATGATGTTGTATTTCATAGACTTACAGAGACACTGCTGAATCCAGAAATTGATCTCTTTGCCTCAAGGTTGAATTTTCAGGTAAAACTTTTCATGGCATGGGGACATGATCCAGAAGCGTATGCAGTCGATGCATTTGAACACAACTGGTCAAAATGGCTGATATACGCTTTTCTTCCTTTCAGTCTGATTCAGAGGGTGCTGATGCAGTGGATGAGAGACCGGGCAGATGGCATGCTGATTGTTCCCCTGTGGCCAACAGCGGTGTAGTTGCCCCAGCTTCTGCGGTTGCTAGTCCAGGAACCTGTGATTCTTCCGAAAGGGAAACGTCTTCTGACCTTACCACAAAGCAATGCAGCACATCCACTTCAGAGAAATCTACGTCTCCTAGCTTGTGTCTTATCGTGCAATCTCTCGAGACACGAGGCCTTCATGAAAAGACTCAAACCATCATATGTGCTTCATGGAGAAGTACAACCAAGAAACAATATGCCTGTTATCTTGCGAGATGGCGATCCTTTTGTGCTCAACGGTCAAGTGATCCCTTGCGTCCCTCTGTAAATCTAGTGTTAAGTTTTCTCACTGATCTCTTTGATGCTGGATTAGGTTACAGTGCTATAAACACTGCCAGAAGTGCACTTTCTTCAGTTATTTTGATGCCAGATAAATCTACAATTGTTACTCATCCTTTGGTTGTGAGATTTTTGAAGGAAGTTTGTAAACTCAGGACACCAATGCCAAGGCATTCTAAGATATGGGATGTTGGTGATGTTTTAAAATACTTGAAGACTCTTCCAGACAATGTGAAAGAATACATTGAACGCACAAACAAACTGAGAGTTGATCAGAGTGGTAAACTGTTGTTGTGTTACAAACCGCCTCATGAACCAGCATCAAGGGACACAATTTTTCGCTGGTTACGGACAGTATTGGTGAGAGCTGGATTGTCAAGTTATACACCACACAGCTTCAGATGTGCAGCGTCATCTTCAATAAAGAGGTGAGGTGTACCTCTTGGTGGTATTATCAAAGCAGCTGGTTGGACCAATGCAAAAACATTAAAAAAATTCTATGACAAACCATTACAGAGTCAGATGAAAAAGAACACAATCTTAAATTACTATGGAAAGAAAAGTGTGTAGACAAGCACGGTTGTGACAGAAAACTTTATTGGTGCAAAAAGCATTGATGAATGTATTATTTGATGCACAACTGTCGCAGAAAAAGGGTAAAATAGTTTGTATGGTTGTAAAAGAGAACTTTCTTGATGCAGAAAGCATTAGTGGTTTTTTTTTTGGTTTTTTTTATACAAATGTGTCATTGATTTTTTTAAAATGTTCATTAGATTGTTTCGAGTATTCTAAATATATTCATACCTCTGTTACTTTAAGAATTAATAAAACGACCAGAACAAGAAATATTTATCTTCAAAAATGTGAATGAATCAATGAATGTTGAAATGGAAGTTTGACAACAACAATTTTGAAGTCTCACATAAACCGTAGTTTCGGTAAACTGCATGAAATGGAATTCAAAACATAAACGAGTACTTACCAAGTCGAAGTTTGTGTAGAATTCCATGATGCAGTTTACAGGAACGGAGGGATATGTGCCCTCCCTTAATAAAACCCACCCACTGTTTACAACTTGACTTTAATTGTTGTAAAATTTTGTAAATCATCAAAGATTATGCGGTTTACACTTTCATGATCAATGCTGTAAAACATGGCTAGCCTAGCGCATGTGCACTCTCACATATCCCTCCGTTTCTGTAAACTGCATCATATAATTCTACACAAACTTCGACTTGGTAAGTACTCGTTTATGTTTTGAATTAAAGGTGAACACCACATCGAGTCGACATTGTCATGAAACAGCTAGTGTTTCCTTCGTTTCCGTCGTTTTCGACATGCTTGCGGGCAAAGAGGACCCAGCAGCTTTAGAAAATTCATGCGAAATCTAGGAGACATGTATGCGTAAAGGAAAGGATTGACGCACGATTTAAACCACAGAAGCCAGTTGGCGAATTCATTAAGGTCCTCGTTGACACACTCATCGCAAGCGGCAATGATGATTGTACAGATGGTGTAAGGCAGCCAACAGACGGCCAGGGTCAGGACAAGACCTGCCAGAATCAGAGTCACTCTTTTCTCGCGTTTTTTAGCCAATGTACGTTTATTCACATGTATTGAGCGCCTATTTCGTCTTACTGTGGAGTAAGGCACGGAAACACTTGCTGTGGAGTAAGGCACGGAAACACTTGCTGTGGAGCAAGGCACGGAACCACTTGCTGTGGAAGCAGTTACGTCACTGTTGTAGTTTCCAGAAGGTCCATCAGAAGGTCCATCTTGCCTTGCTGTTTTCGACTGTGAAAGGTCTAATGTCTCCATAGATGTAGTCATCAGATTCTGACTTTTACGAACTTGCTCCGGGCTGTGCCGAAGTTGCATCGTACCTTGCTGAACTGGTTTCGGACTTTGCCGACCTTGCACCGAACCTTTCAGACCAATCCCGACCTTGTTTCTACGCTGATTGAGCGCCAATAAGAGCAAGACGCTGATCACAGTGAGAGAGAAGAAAGGCACGGCGAATGCGATCACTTCAGTAACAAGGACGTAAACAAAGTGTCCGTGGAACTCCACGTCACAATCGTCTGAAGGGATGACGGAGCGACCGGTGATGGTTTCCCACAGCAAGATAGCTGGAGAGTTGAAGAGGAAGGAGAAGAGCCAGCATACAGTCAGTTTGAAGTAGGCTCTGCAACGTGTTTCTGTTGTCTGGAGGAGAAAAGATGGCGGGTATTATTTTTATAATCGTGAATATTTGTCTATGGGTATGAAAAGATATTATGAGTTATTTCTAATAATTATGGTGACTGTTAGCAAATGATAACAAGACATGTCGAGAAAAAAGATATCAAGCATGAGCCTTTTACGCGAATGCTGATATCGTTTGTGAGACATCAATCAATCAACCAATGAGGCTTATATCGCGCATATTCCGTGGGTACAGTTCTAGGCGCTCTGCAGTGATGCCGTGTGAGATGAAATTTTATACGGCCAGTAGATTGCAGCCATGTCGGCGCATATTTCTGTTATGTCTGTTATCATTTGCTAACAGTCAGCATATTAGAAATAACGGTTTTATTACCGTTTAATTCGACCAAAATAAATTTCGAAGCAACCTCGCGAATTAGACAAAACAGCCGCAATGGGAACTTGAGCGCTTCTACCTGATTATGCCTGTCAGTCAAAGAATTCTCGTGACCCGAATCAGCCAATCAGAGTAACACACCTGACGTGATGAATATTCACAGGTCAAATGCCTTTAACACACATCAATCTCACAAGTAGTTGGGTCATATCCAAGGATTCCGTGACCGTTGAGAGCAAAGGTCCGTTTCTTGATGGATTTGACTTCTGTGAAGGTTAAATAAAAAATTTAGAATGGGTGTACCTCGCGAAAGTGTGGGCATAACTTTTGAGAGCCCCAAATTCAAAATGGCCACCAACGGCCAGTATGAAAATTAACTTTTTACTGGTTTGGCTTAGAATGCTGCACAAAACATGTTTTCTAGGATAGTTTGGCATGGGGAATTCATATTTGGTATTATTTATATGATTTGGCCTATTTTTGATGTCCAAAACCAAGATGGCCGCCAATTTTCATGTCCGAACGGTCACTTTTGCAAAGTCTTGAAAGGTCCTTCCTAGTAGGCTGTACTGTCCGTTTCTCAGTTGATTTGGCTTCCTTGAAGGTTAAATAATGTTTTTATCCTGGATGCCTTTTGCAAAAATGTAGACACGAAGGTACGAAAGCCCCAAATCCAAAATGGCTTCCAACGACCATTATGAAAATGAACATTTTACTATCTAGTTGATGGAGCATACACCGATTAGGTCTGTGTCTAGTGGGGTCTCTACACATCTTCTGCATCTGTTGAATCTCCAGGCTCGCTCCTCTCATCATCACTTCCACTTTCATCCGAATAATCGCGAAGTGTGAGCTGTTGGGGCAATGGGGGTTGGGTGTAGCGTACTGGTCGGCACTTCCCATCCACAAGTTCCCAGCCGTGCCCAATTGGGGATGGATGGTCAAACAGGTTGTAATGAAGTTGGCAATATGTGATATAATTTGTCCTCTCCACATGGAGATTCAAGGAGTCGTCATCGGGTGGGAGGCGGAATGTACTTTTCCTCTTCATCTTGTGCGACTTGGAAGCTCTGGCCTGCCCGCAGGTAGCATCTGCATTTCACCATAGATGCTGGAGAGAACAAAGGACTTCATGTCAGCTTTTACACTGTTCTCTAAGTCGGGGCTTTCGCCGACTCGTTCCAGGAGTTCCCTTGCCTCAGGATTAGTCATCGCCGTCTCCATCACAGTCTTCTTCCCATGGCCATAGAATCCTGAGGTATGATCCCTTCCAGTGATCACTTCCAGTGATCACATGGAGAGATATGATGATCTGTGAGACTTTGTTGGACAGCATGTCACTGCAGTTGATAAAGGCATCTTTGCGTTTAATCAGCAGATCACCAGGAAGTTGTTGTGAGAGATATGCTGCTTGAACATATACGTCAGTGTCCTCGCTGTCAAGTACAACTGTCCCCCTGTAGTTTCCTGTCCTGAGCTTGGCATAGGCAGAGAGCAGCATTGTATCAGCCTCTGGATGTCAAAAGACATAGTCCCCATTTGCCACCCCAGTGGACAGGTTCACTGCTGTTTCACCCTCACAGTATATGACCTCACACCCCACCCGAGCAACTTCTGCTTCCAACTTTTTCTTCACGAGCTTCTGCAATCTGACCTTGTTTCCTGATCTGACCATGAATTGGTTGAATTCAGCAGCACCTGGGAAAGTGTCTTCGGGCTTAGGGACCACATTTGGAATATGTCCATGCTTTGCAGCCCGTCGATCATGTTCATCGTCCTTGATGCTGAAGGGAAGGTCATATTTGTCATTGATCAGGATGATGTAGGGGCTTGCATTAGCATGGCGTGAGAAGATGATCGCGCATATCTTATGCAGATAGTCATTCCAGCTGTAGTGCGAACCATCACGCTTCCTAGCCTCTCGGTCATCAGGTGTAGGAGTGGCTAACCGCCAGATCATCCCCATGTCAACAATGCTGATGTAGGTCAGGGATCGCGTTTACGCACGATTTTTGCGTATTTGACGCATTTTAAAAGTCGCTGACGCGTTTTTTTCGCCGCGCCGCGTAAGCCATACGCAAAAATATTGTAACTTTTCTTGTCTTCACGCAGCGCTTTTGCTCTGACTTAATAATCACCCGATCCTGAAACTGACAATAGGGCTCGAGAAGTGACGACACACATGAAATAATTATGCGCGTCAAAACTAAAGTCCGTTTCTTTTTGCATCGAAGTATCGCAAACGAACGTAACGATGGTAGTACCAGATAATGTCTTGTCGGATAATGAAACAGACATTAACTGCTCTCCCATCTCGCGCTTCCAAAAGGCGGAAAGTGTGTCTAGTCGTATTAGAGCGGGAAACAAACTCAGCATGGCGTGCGCGGAGTTCGACAGGAAAACTCGCCGTATTTAGGTAAGGAGTGTCTTTAAGTCTTTCGTGCGTGTTTTGTTTGTGTCTGTACGTGTTTTCGTAGTACGCAAAAATATTGGTCCGTGACGCGTTTTTTTCGTTTCGTTGCGTATGACTTACGCGTTTTTTTAAAAAGCTAGCGCGATCCCTGGTAGGTCTGTGGTTTTTGAGCAACTGGATCTTTGTTGAACAGCTCCAACATTTTGCTCTTCATAGTCTTGCGGAAGGATCCATCTACGTTGTACAGAGACAAGCATTCCTCGGTCACCCTCCCCTCAAGTACTTGCTCAAGTTGGAACATGCCTAAACCATCCACGAGGTCCACCAGGGCCGCAAGTCCCGACTTTTCCATCTGAGCCACCTTTGTAGACGCACCAACTGATGCACAAATCCGCTCGCTGGCGAATGTCTGACTTTTATTCTTGTGGATGGTAGCAGTGAGAAGCTTTGTCTTGGTGAATACCCTGTCATTCAGGAGGGTTTCAACTTGATCTTGTCCGTCTGCAAATGCAGTATTGAGGTCTTGAACAAGTTCTGGAGAAGCAACCAGGCCAGACTGCAGTGACCTCAGTGCAGGTGATGAGGTGTCAAACGGCTGAGCGTTGAACTCTGTCATGCAGCCCTGCAGGTCCTGAATTGCTTGTTCGTCCTTTTTCATCCTTGCTGGCTGGCACTCAACATGTTTTCTGTGGCGACGCTCGCATTTGAGGTTCTGCTGAACGGCAGCTTTCACCCTGGCCACGTTGTTAACATTTCGGATTGTTGAGAACAGCTGCTTCTCGTTTTGTAGAAGCTGAAGCCAGCCTTGCTTAAGCTTCGAGTTCAAATTCATGGTGGTCTCAATCCACAAATCAAGTGGCTGGCAGGAATAAGGTAGTCCTTTCATGGACTGGGCAAAGTGCGCATTGAAGAATGTCTTTTGCTCATCTGCTAGAGAAGACAACATTGCCCAATAATCTGGCAGCCACCTTCCGTAGTCATGATTGTTGTAAGCCATGAGCCCTTTCAAAATGTCGTAAGTTGATGAAACATACTCTGGTCCATTTCTTGCGTGGCATGCATCCAGATTTTGTGCAAGAGGGTCTGTCATCTCCATGAATGAGATCCAAAAGTCTCCCATGTCTGTGCCAGGTTTTTCATACACACTTTTGATCATGTCCTTCATGTTGTCATCCTCCTCTAGGTCACCATGGGCTTCGTGGATAGCCTCCTGTGTCTCGGTGAGAGCATTGCGCACAATGTCCAGCTTCTCCTTGACGGCTTCTGATAGTTCCTCATGCTCAAGAATATCTTTCAATCGTAGGTGGATGAGAGCCTCTCTCCATAGCATGATGCAGCGCACGCCACGCCTGTAATGTTTTCCTCGCAGTGCTTGATCCACAGACCCATCCACTATCACCCCTGCTGTCACCAGTGTGTCTGACATCCCAGATCCTTTGAATCTTTTGTATACTAGACACAGACCTAATCGGTGTATGCTCCATCAACTAGATAGTAAAATGTTCCATTTTCATAATGGTCGTTGGAAGCCATTTTGGATTTGGGGCTTTCGTACCTTCGTGTCTACATTTTTGCAAAAGGCATCCAGGATAAAAACATTATTTAACCTTCAAGGAAGCCAAATCAACTGAAAAACGGACATTACAGCCTACTAGGAAGGACCTTTCAAGACTTTGCAAAAGTGACCGTTCGGACATGAAAATTGGCGGCCATCTTTGTTTTGGACATCAAAAATAGGCCAAATCATATAAATAATACCAAATATGAATTCCCCACGCCAAACTATCCTAGAAAACATGTTGTGTGCAGCATTCTAAGCCAAACTAGTTGAAAGGTAATTTTCATACTGGCCGTTGGTGGCCATTTTGAATTTGGGGCTCTCAAAAGTTATGCCCACACTTTCGCGAGGTACACCCATTCTAAATTTTTTATTTAACCTTCACAGAAGTCAAATCCATCGAGAAACGGACCTTTGCTCTCAACGGTCACGGAATCCTTGGATATGACCCAACTAAAGATAAAACATGTTGAACATGCGTTTCGGTTGCTTCGCTTTTTCTCGTTGAACAGAGAGCGACAGATTTAGAACCGACTCCAGACGGATGGGAAATGACGTAAAGATACATTTGATGTAAAACGAGTGGCGCAATTTCACTTGATTTTTCCGAACTTTGATCATTTAGATTTCAAGTGAGCGGTCGGCATTGCACACTCAGACGATGGCGGTGCCTTGCTGTACCGTTACGCACCCACCGACAAAACTCAATCAATCAATCAATCAATATGAGGCTTA